>NW_027279869.1:255000-270000 GCF_046629955.1 Centroberyx affinis
ATTGACATAGCAATCAATACTACTTATTGCACCCAAAAATAACCTTGTGCTCTTGTTCCTGTGTACTACAACTACTCTTGGGGGAAAAAACTGATATGACTAATGTAACATCTACAGGAAAACACTTGAGCCCTTCCATTATGTGACTGTACTTGCTTTGGCACACAAGTGGATAAAACATTGGGCCATGAATCCATACCATTATCACAGCCGAACCCCTGTCATACTCCATCAAGCTGTTACTGGTTTTCCATTCACACACAAACATTAACAAACAACATAACAATATTTCTACATTCCTCAATATTAGCCAATTTCATCATATGATCATTTTAGTGAATATAATTAATATAATATAATAACACAATTCCTACTTGGTCAGTGATATTGAACTGGTTTTAGCTTTTTCTGTGTTTGAAGTGTTGAAGAACATTTGGATGTTAATTAAGACAGTGTTTTTATAAATCACTTTGTCGCAGATTTGAGTGTGTTTATGAATCACAACTTTGGCCTTGAGCAAATTTGCGCACGAGAGACTTCTATAAATGAGGCTCCTGATCACTCGCAGCACAGAGAGAAAGAGATAGCTGCACGACAGTGTAAGGCAATCCCCAAGATGGCTCTTCTCTCATCTCATGGCCTCTTCTCCTGCTTAATGAGATGTCTCTCCTCCATGTCTGAGTCCCCGGTTTGATTAGCTAACGAGGCGGCGTTAGACATACACTTGTGGCTAATGATTCCGTGTTATACATAAACACTCAGAGGCTATGCTCCTGGGAGCCGAGGAAAAGCTAGTTAGTCTTTTGGTTTGTGAAAATTTAATTTATTGGTGATTTTCTGGTGTGTTTAGAAACTGCGCTAGAAAGCAAGGAGGTTAGATTTTAAATAAGGTAAAATAAAATTAATATGCAAGACATTTTGGACAAAACGTACAAAACAAAAGGTTTGTCACAAAGTGCTTTACAGGGTGACACGACACAAATAATTGAATTAAAATGAGAAAAAAAATCTATCTCCCAATCAAGATAAAAAGGTTTGAGTGTATATTTATCGTCCAGCCCAAAACATTTTGAACCAATATGATTTTATCAGAATGCTGATATTAATTTAATCAGAAATTATACATCCTAAAATTATAATTAAGTTGTAATTGTGAGTATAATAGTGACAGTGTAATAGTATATAATAGTGACTTTTGTTATTACACTATTGAATTACTCGTAACCAGTGGCTTGTGTTTGAGCTGTACTGGAATGAAAATATGCACATACACTGATCCGCCAGAGTCCGCTGTATTTATACGGCTAGGTGTGAATGACTAAGCGATAACAAGGCTTTAGCCGTGGGGTCATTCGACTCAGCAGTGTCTAGCTCTAAGCGATGATTATCTGTGATAGGAGGCCCCATTCTCTCTATCGTAGGGTTAATCTCAGCTATGGGTCCAGCTGAGAGCAGGTCAAGCTCTCTGTACTACAGGAGTCTCCATTCACTGCTGCTCAATGGTACTTTCCCTGCTCTCCTCCTCACACTCCCCAAGCCATTCAGCCCAGGCAGACTGCCCACCAGCTCATATCATATCATATCATATCATATCATATCATATCATATCATATCATATCATATCATATCATATCATATCATATCATGTCATATCATATCATATCAGCCCGACTGGGCCATCCTGACCGTCAGGATGAGGTTGGGGACACACTAAAAGACTTTTAAAATCCTAACCGATTTTGAAATAAATTGGATCGCACATAACAACAGATATCACAGATTTTTTTCTCTCTCAGTCGTGAATAGGCTCCTGAAAAAACATAAAAAACGTCAGGAGCTGTAATCTTGCAGGAACTCATGCCATCCCACATTAATTAATGCTTATTAATATGCACATGAATGCAACATGCATTAATATGCACTGAAAAAAACACAAAAAGAGAATTTGGGTACAGTCGTGGCTAAGGAGACCCGGTCAACATGGGCTGCAAACTAGATGTGCATTATTATCATTAATATAAGATTAAGATTGAATCTGTAAACCCTTCATACTACCAGATAATCTGTTCGGAGTTTACCCTTCTAATTGTTGGGATGTACAGTTATGGGGTTAATTGGCCCAAAAATCCTCTAGTGCGCCCAGGGCTGACAGGTGGTCCGTCAGATTATCCTGTAGTGTGAGGGTTAGAGTTAGGGTTAGATTTTGTCAAACCCAGTGTGGCCAGACTTGTGTAGTGTGAAGCGATACAAGCTCACCAAGATTGAAAGACTGAGTGATCATGGCAACAGCCAATGAGAGTTTAGCTCAAGGGGGAAAAAAACAGAATGAACTGGAAGAGAAGTCACTTTTAACAACAACAGCTCCCGCTCATCTAGTTTACATCAGTAGTTTCCCAACTTCCACCATTCTTGATAAACTGCACACAATTTTATTTGGAGGAATAAATCTCATATAAAATTGCAACATGCCTGAATCAATCCACAGAATCCATGCAATTACAAATTAAGTGAAAGAAGTCTTCTTTCACAATTCTTCATCAGTGTTATCGTTGTAGTAATATCACTTCAAATTTATTTGTAATGTAAATATAAAATGTAAACCTATTTTGTATTTCTCCTCTCCTCTCCACTCCTCTCCTCCTCTCCTCTCCTCTCCTCTCCTCTCCTCAAAACCGTTTGGGAAATTAAAGAACATAAAATCCCGCTCTTGCAATCTCAAGTAGCCTTGACCTCCACCTTGTATTTCTGTGCTTCCCCTTGTGGCTCCACACACACACACACACACATTCACACACATACCCTAGTACAGTTACAGAACAAGAACAACAGCTTATGGTGGAAGTGAGCTGGCAGGGGGAAGAACAGGGTTTTACTGCTCTGACTAAAATAAAACATGAGGACTTTGTGGTCCACAGTGCAGTTGGAAAGACAAATATTATTTTTTTTACGAGCCAGAGAAGTCCGGGGACAGGCTGTATAAAACGCCTTAATGATTGAATGGCTGAAGTATTAAACCTCGTAACTTGGGCTATGGGGTCCTGACCTGGGGGGCAAGAGGAGAGAGAGAGCTGTCCTGTCAGAGTGGTGTGACAGTGTGGTGAACCAGGGTAAACTCTATCTGTGCACACACACACACACACACACACACACACACACACACACACACACACACAAACACACACACACACAGATTAACAAGCAAATATAATCACTCACACCCCTTGCACATACCTTGGCAGGGGAGTTGCCTCAGTAAATCTTTATGTTGGAGTGGATATTGCAGTTTGATAATTAGTTGTGAATGAAAACTCTTCTCTCCTTAAACACACAGCGAACTGTATTCAGGTGAGAAAAGCTCTGCTATTTATTTATGTTTTGGGCTTTTAAAGCCTTTTCGACCATGGTTGTTTTATTTTGTGTTTATGTAGTCTAATATGAAAATCCAACAGGTTTCAGTACCATTTAAATTCAGTCGGGACATTTTGTGGATTGATGTTAAAAAGCAAAATACTACATTTGGCATGCATGCTTTTAGAGTGCTGACGGAAAGCATCACAAACATTTAGGGATTCTTTACCAATTATTTATGCAATTTTCCAACATTTACTTTTGTCCATAATATAACAGAATTTTCGTTCTAACATTCTCATAATACTTTCTGTCGTCACAGTGACTACCTATCTGCCTCAGAGGAATGCCAACACAAGAGGAGCTTTGAAGCGCAGCCACTGTGGGGCACCATCAGGTTCACTGCATCCCACACATACAGTCAAACCTGAGATTTCCTCCAGCACACACAGGCACTTTGAACTCGGTATGCTAATGCTGACATACCAGACCGATAGCTCTCCGTCATAAGGCTCATTATCCGTCTGCTGGCCTGTCTGATGATCGGCGTGATTATTCCAACAAAGCCTGGAGATCCATTCACAGCGCTGGTCGGCATTTCAGGAAGGACTCAGATTCCGGGCGGGCTTTTCTCACACGTCCCCCGGGGGGTGAGGGAGGGATGGAGGGATGGAGGGATGGGAGAATGGAGGGATGGAGGGATGAGAAGGTCTATGAGGCCAGGAGGCAGATGAGCCTACAGGCATGTCAGATATGGCAGGACTCTGTCCCCCCATTGAAATGTAAGCACATACACAAATAAATCCATGCACAGTATGCATGCAAACACATACTCCCTCTCTCTCTCTCTCTCTCTCTCTGTCACACACACACACACACACAGACACAGACGCATGCATACACAGCCTCAGACCTCTGGACCTACCCCAAATCACAAGGGGAGAGAGACCCATTACTTTACACAGGTGGTCATGGCAGACACACACACACACACACACACACACACACACACACACACATATACACACACACACACACATTCTCACAAACATGAATGCAAATGTAACTGCTATGTTCTCTCAGAGTTTATACCCAACTGTATGCCACCTTAATAAAAATAAAATCAAAGAATTAAATGTCACAAACACATGTATGTGACATTTGAATGAATGATTGAAGGGTCTCAGTTTCACTTTGCTTGCACATACACGCCGCTTCAGTGTGTGTAGTTTGTGTCACTCTAGTGTGTGTGTGTGTGTGTGTGTGTGTGTGTGTGTGTCTCCCCTCGCCCTCTCCCTTTCCAGCTGCAGCTCTCATGCTGGGGCCTCCTCCTGGTAGCCATTATGGGTGTGTTTGTGTGTGTGTGTGTGTGTATGTGAGTGCGTTTGCGTGTGTGTCTGGGTGGTCTAGTCCCGTCTCCCTCCTCCTAATAGTTTTATACTGTTCTGCCCTGGCTGTGCCCGAGGGCAGAGGGGGGTTGGGGGGTAGGTAGGGTGTAGGGGGGGGTGTGTGTGTGTATGTGAGCGGCCCAGTTGAGAGGAGCAGACGACAGGCCTAATAAAGCTTCACAGGGTCTAGGCCCATCGCTCTCAGCACTTCCTCCCCGCTGCCCTCTCTGCCCCCTCCTGCCCCCTCTGTCCGCCGCCCCCCCGCAGGCACATGTGGTCCGGCCCTAATGGGACCCAGCTGGACTCCCACCTTCTCCCGCGGACCCCGGCCCCGGCTCTCCTCTCTCTGTTCCCCTCTCTCCCTTTCAACATTCAGTCCCAGATGGCTCTCCTTCTGCCTCTCCTCTCAGGCAGGATGTTCACCGCTGGGGGATGTGTTTGCTGTCCCATCCTTTTACTCTCTCTCTCTCTCCCGCTCAGTCTACTTTCTATCCTTCTAATCCCTGTCATTCTCACTTTTCCCTCTCTCCTCACAGGGTTTTGGGGTCCCACTCTGCTTCTTGTACAACGACCGAGGCTGTGTGATGTGGGTGAAGTCAGGATTCGAGCTTCCCAAGGAGCAGAGGAGGGACAAACAGAACACAGGAGGAAAAAATGGCTCTTGTCATCCAGCGAGCTCTCACTGATGCCTGGGACCCCAAGGGCCTTCATCACTCCTCCCCAGCCCGCCTGGTCCCACCACAGCCCAGTCGTTCACACGTCAGACTCCCCATGGCTGCCCTAATCAGTGCCCCTCTGCGGTGAGGTAGCGTGGGGAAACATTTGTTCCCCAGACCGGCTCTGCTTCATCTCTCTGGAGTCGCAGCCTCGGCATGTAAACAGGGCGGTGCCGTTTGCCTGTCCCCGAGTTTTTATGGTACCAAGGCAGAGCAAACAAACAAACTGCAGAATTTTACACAGCAGCCTGCGAAACATTCTCACAGCGCTACAGAGGACAAGTGTTGCCCTGGTCTCCTCAGCTGTAATACAAGCATGTACACATGCAAGGGTGCTGACATGAAGGCATATAAGCATGAATTCACACACACAGACATGCATAGTCTACAGAATGTTCCTTACAGCACATGTGCCATGACTGCCACACAGTGGAGTTCATCATACAAGTCCCTTGTCATGCATTGATTCATATATCTTGCATTAGTGCATGCCAGCTTCTTCCTATTCGTTTAAAGTTTATTTTTGTAGCATTTTGCCTTTATTTGATAGTTCACAGTGGATAGAGACATGAAATTGGGAGAGAGCGAAGGGGATGACATGTGATGACATCCTATGCAAATTTAATGCCAACTCTATGCCGGATTTGAATCTGGGCCAGTCTGGGCTACTCGGCCCATTGATCTGTGCAGATTATCCTGTTGTGTGAACGAAATTCAACGAGGGAAGATTCTGACCGCTTTGCCCAACACAATTTTTTCAAACATGTTTGATTTTGTTGAATGTGGTCAGGCTCCTGTAGTTTGAAGCGGAAGCGATACAAGACTGAAATCTGAGAGTGACACTGGCAACAGACAATGGGAATTTAGATACAAGAGGAAGTAAAAGAAAATTAACTGGAAGAGAAGTCACTTTTTACAGCAACAGCTCCCACTCACGTAGATAGTTTATATCAGCAAAATTCCCAACTTTCCTTGCTCAACTGTTGATGAGCTGCTATATAATTTCACTGGGAGGAATAAATCTCATATAAAATGGTATAAAATGTCAACGTGCCTAGATCAATCCCTATAAGTATGCAATTACAAATTAAGTGAAAGAAGTATTGTACAAAATTCTTCAATATTATTTTTGTAATACTGTCACTTCAAAATACGTTTGTAATGAAAATGAAAACTGTAGCTTCTGTACCATGGAGCCAAAAATGATAGAACACCTACAGTACTTTGTAATTATATTTACAGTGAACTGTTCTGGACGAATGGGAAAATGTTTTTGAATGACAGAATGAGTGTGTGATCCCTTGTCTATATGCGTGGTGGCCATCTTTGTCCCGTTGTGTTGTGAACAGCTTCCCAACATTTAGTCTAATCTTCACTAGCCGGCAAAAATGGAGCAGTCTTGTAGTCTGTCCTAGCCTTTAGCCAACTGAGCCACTAGAACACCTGCATGTTACTTTTCAAAAACAGTAAATTGAATATAGCATATTATAACATACAATTCACCAAAATGTCTGGGAGACAACTGGCTTCCAGGACTTTCCTTATGCAATCTGATGACTGACAAGAAAATTTGAATTTTCCTGCTGTGGGCAGAGCAGCAGCTCAGCAGTGCGTGCAGTAACAGTGGGACTTTTACAGTGGTTACATCAGCATGTTCACAGGGGACAAATGGCCCAGAGTGCACAGTTTACTGTAACAGCTTATCACTCTCAGACCATAACTAGATGTTCACACTGATGAATGACTGAGCTCCTGCTGTGTGGTCCCTCTGCGGCCCCTGCAGATGGTGTCACAGCGTTTCCCCTCCATGTCAAAGATGAGAGAGAGCTGGGTGCGGCGACGCTGGGCTCATGCTCTTGAATTCATTATCTCCGACCAATCCTTCCCTGTGATCTGGCACACACACACACACACACACACACTTGCATAACCCAACTCCAACTCAGTACAGTATCACCTGGAAGGGCTCCCTCCAGCATGGGCCACCCGGGAAGCACTTGCCTTTTTCCCACCACTAGTGCTACCCCAGACTACCATTACAATCGCAATTTGGGCATTTATCTTATGCTCTTAACCAGAGCAACTTACAATAAATGCAACAGCATGAAAAGCTTGTTGTTGATTTGTGAATCCCACAAGCAACCCAGGGTAGTGGTTCTCAACGTGGGGTCCGGGGACCACCAGGGGTCCTTGAGGGCATTCCAGGGGGTCCCCAACAAATTGATGAATTGTTAAACTTCATTTCATTTACAATACTATTTTGATCATAGTTTATCTGTTATCTCTCTATCTACAATACAGATAGTCATGGAATTCTGGACAAAATCCTATCTAACAATAAAAATATTCTCTGATTTGGGTCCGAGAGACAAAGTCTCATCAAATGGGGGTCCGCGGCCCTAATGTGGACTAAATTAGGGGTCCTTGATATGAAAAAGGTTGAGAACCACTGGCCTAGGGAATGGTAAAAGTAAGGGGCAAGTGAATGATGGGTTGCCTTGTAGTTACAGAGGTCAGCCTGTAAGCAAAAGATCACCTGTTTGATCCATTCAACAGACAATATCTAATCTTTAACAGCCATCTGTCAAAGCATCCTTGAGCAAGAACAACTACTTACTTAGGGTTGGGGTTCGAATGCATTTTATTGAATCTGAATCCAGTATCGAATCTAATTATCAAATCTGAATCCTTTGTAATCCCTTATCAAATCTTTTTAATTAATTTGTTGGGGGGGGACAATTTCTTAGTTAAAATATAGGTATTGCTTTTATGTTGCATTTTGCTGTTTGTTTATTGATTTTAGTGAAGTGCACCCACACTTTTGAACATCTGAGTCAACCTGCCATGTTCAGTCAGTCCAGTAAACAAACTAGGGAGCGCACAGACGGCAGTTGTAGAAGAGAGAGGAGAACAAAGAGATTCAATAAGAGATTTGTTATACTCAGAGCTTATCGAATTCGGGTATTTAGCAATTTGGAACCTAACCTAAGCTAACAGAACCTAACCCTATACTTACTACTTAAGCACAGGTAGAGGAAGAGATTTGGGCAAGGTGGGGTGAAGGAGCATCCGTCCACAATGCTCCCCTCTGTCCAGCCAGTCTGTATACTGGCCTTCTCTGGGGTGGCTTTCCAGGGGGATTGAAACCATGTCTCCTGGTCCCCCCTGCCTCCATCCACATGTCCTGGAGCTGAGCTGGCCCCAGAGTGTTTATGTGTGGCAGACGCCCAGGCTAAACAGGAAGGGACAGGAGACCGTCACTGGGGACTCACATGGCAGACCCACATCCATAGGCCCTCTCAGTATGGATTAAGTTTGCCATAGCTTGTTTAAATGAATATCGCAAACATTACCTTAGCCCAAACACCTATAAGCAACCACAAATTGGCAAAAGCACTGTGGGTGGCGGGCATATATGTCAGTATATGCACGCTAGTATGAATGAATTTGTGTTTGCACCTACAGTATGTGTGTCTGAGTCTGTATTCATGTTTGTGTGTTGGTATTTGTGTGTGCCTGGACCTGGAGTGTAGAAACACTCATGACAGCCGAGGCAGAAGGCAGACGCTACTCTGTCCATGCGGGGCTTTATTTGAGCTGTTCAGACAGAAAAATAAATACTGTCAGAGAAGGAGAGGAGAGGAAAGCGAGTCTGTTTGAAGTCAGGGAGCTGCAGAGCGGAGCTGGGAGACAGATGAATCATCTTGTTTCAGAAACCTGAACGCAGCCTTGTTAGGGAGCTGTAATATGTGTTTGTGTGTGGCGGCAATAACACAGTTCCAAGACATGGCTCTGTGTGTACACACACACACCCCTGTAACCCTACACACCTCTCTGATGATGTCAGATTAGCATTAAGCATGAGGTCGGGCCTGTGTTTATACATGTGTGTATGTATGTGTGTGTGTGTGCGTGTGTAGTCGATGTGGTGAACAAGATGTCTGGCATTGTTTTTTGGGCAGTAAGAGAAATGTAAACAGCGGAAGGTAGTGGCTAAGGGAGAGTGGAAGAGTGGAGACGTTCCATGCGTGTGTGTGTATGTTTGTGTGTGTATGTGTGTGTGTGGCAGAGAGACGATGACATCAGTGGCTGGGCAGGGAGCGGGTAGAGGGGTTCTGGTCAGTGTGATGTTGAGTCTGTCACACAGACGTCGTCCGACCGCACGCCAAGCTCACAACGGAGCACTCAGCCCCTGGCAGAGGCCGGAGGACTGGCTGACGGTAGACTGCCAAAAGCTGTCAGCTCAATCGCAGCTTAAAGGTTTCACCATAACAGTCTGGAAAGAGAAAAGTAACAGTCACGATGAATGGCGGCATTGGATTTCTGGAGCGAGAGGTTTTCATCTCAGCTTCCCGGCGGTACTGAAATTGAATGGTGTATGCTTTTCCACGGTAAATTGAAATTTTTGATTACAATCTTCTGTTAGATGCAAAATTTGAATGACTTTAATTTCAGTGCAAGCCCTAAAGACAAACATAGAAATGTGTGGTCTTAGTTCAGAAGTAAGCCCCTCTAATCTGCAATCTACTGGTCTAGGCTGCCTGGTGGACGTCTCTGGATCTGCAGCCTCTGGCTGGGTGCCAGGTGTGGATGTTGCCAGCTCCAGCAGTGAGAGATACGGAAATGCCCAGCTGTTTCCTTTCCCTCAGTTTTTATATTTATTAATACCAGCCGCTACTGTGATGAGTGCTCTTTTTTCACGCGTATCAATTTTTAGGAAAAAATATTCCCCCTTCACTACCACCCGTCGTTTAAATCATCCCAGACAATCCTCTCTTCTCTTCACTGCCAAGTTTTTGCTGAGGAGCTCAGCTTCTGCACAAGCATACTGCTTTTACCAGTATTTATAGTATTTATATCAGGGTGGCCTAGAGGGTAGAGGCCATTGTTCAAGTGGAGGACCCGGGTTCAAGCGTTCGTGTTGGCAAGCATTCGCCTTGCTGAAGTATCCTGGAGCAAGACATTGAATCCCTGTCAGCCCCAGGGGTGCTGTTCTGCAGCTGACCCTCTGACCTCACTGGAGTGGAGCAAGCTTAAAGAGAATTTCCTTACAGGGATCAATGAAGTATCACATTTACAGTTGTGTTTCTTTACTGAGTAAGTGAATGAATTGGTTTCCATGTGGCATTTTTAAGGACCACCGGTGAGGGACAAGGTCCTAATGCAGCAACCGAGGAATGTCGAAGCTCCTCTCAGGTAGAGGATTCATTGGTTCCCTTTCTCCCTCCATCAGAGGAGGTGGTCCTCGCATTTTCTCTAGTCTGTCTTTGATCCCCCTCTCTCTCCTCTCCTCCGATTCATCCTCCCAGCACAGACAAAGCCTGCCCTTCCAACAAACGCAGCCGCTGCCTTTCAGGGCCAAGCGTCAGGCTGTTGAGGAAAGGAGAGGAGAGGAGAGGAGCAGGGAGGAGAGGGGAGAGAAAAGAAGAGAGAAGGGAAGAGACGAAAAGGGGAGAAGAGAAGAGAAGAGAAGAGAAGAGAAGAGAAGAGAAGAGAAGAGAAGAGAAGAGAAGAGGGTGCAGTTTCACCCACCCCGGAGGTCCCCGGCAGCCCCCGGCTCTCAGTACCTCACCCCCAGAAGGCCTCATTCAGAGGCTCACCTAATGAACACTCCTGCCCTCATTCAGGCCCACAATGGAGCCCTCCACTGCCATTGAGCTGGCTCACAATGGAGAACATCGCTCCAATTAAACCCCGGAGACAATGACCTGGGGTAGGTGGAGGGGCGGAGGTGTGCGTGTAATGTGTGTGTGTGTGAGGGGGGTCGAGCTGGGGGGTCAGCAGGGTAATGAACAGACCCAACCTGGCGGATCTCTTCGGAGGTCCACTGAAGTGCCGGCGCCTCTGATGTGCTATTTGGATCAATAAGAAGCAATTAGGTGCCCATTCCCAGCACATCCCAAACCCTTATCCTCCCCCAGGCCCATCCAGTGTGTGTGTGTGTTTGAAGGAGGAATAGGAAAGAAAAGGGTAAGGCAATGGCAGAGTGCAGTCATGAGCCAGGATCGGCCACCAGAGCAGACTGGGAAATCATGAATAGGCAGGTCACTAAACTGGACTAGACACTAACTGAAAATGACAAAGAAATTTACTTATTGCCAATTTGTCAAACAGCTGTCAAATCAATGTTTTTGTTCCCTCATTGTAAAACAATACTGACTTGAATTGTGCATTGATTTAGCTGTGAGTCAACATAACATATGCCAATTATGTATGCTTTTATCAAAAGCACCTGACAGTACAATGACTGCATACATTTTTAACAGAGGCGGCCCCAGTGGTAGTAGTTCACATGCAAATTTAAGTGATGTGTCTTTACAGTTTAAGTTTGACCCGCTACAGTAAGAAGTGTGTCAATACAACAACCACTGACAGAGGAGACAGAAGAGGAGGGGAAAGGAGTAGGAAAAGGACAAGGAGAAGGAGGAATAGGAGGAGGATAAAGAAGCTAAGGAGGAGGAAGATAAAGAGGAAGAGCTGGTGAAGGAGAAGGAGGAGTAGAAAGGGTGGAGGTGGGGGGGTGTAGAAGGGGGAAGAAAAGGGGAATAAAACAATCGTCTCTTGAATAACGAATGAGAGAGGAAAAAGACCTCCAAAAGAAAAAAAAAGAACCTTCTGATTAAAAACAGCGACTTTAAAAACCACAGCAGGGTAAAATGTGAAGTTGTGTTTAGGGACGTGTTGAAGAGAAGACAGGTGGAAAAAAAAAGCACAAAACCACATAAAAAAAACTTGTCTTGTGCAAAGAGTCTAGAGGCTTCCATAATGTTGTATTCCTAATTATTGACACTGATGCTCAAAATACAGGGTCTGCAGAGACGTGACATTTGAGGGAGGGAGAGGCAGGCAGGAATGCCAACAAAGGCCAGAACAAAGGAGGGATCTGGGCCATGGTAATGGAGCTCAGCCTCGGATCACACTCATGAATATGGCAGCTGTGGTGGTGACAGTGGTAAAGGTGTTAGCATTTGTGTGGTGTGTGTTACATGCATATTTGACTTTATTGCATGCGTTTGTGCATGTGTGTGCATCTGTATTCGCAAACATGTCTGTGTGAGAGTATGCATGTCCACACGCATGTCTGCTCTCTCACTAACATGATCATGTGTTACTACCGACCCCATCGTCTGCTAGTGTTAAGGCATGTCTGTGTCTCTATCTGCCCCTGCTGGCTCCCAGTGGGGCTGACCAGTCAATCGGCCAGTCTGTCGGGGGAGGCACCCTGAACCGGACACACACCCTGCCCAGGGATCAATGCTCTTCACCCCAAGGGACTCTCGCTCAGCCAGTGGGGGCATCCAGATCCCTGCAAAGCTCCTTAAATCCCTCACACCACCCTGACAGCTGACTGCAGGGGACACCGTTTTGTGTGTGTGTGTGTGTGTGCACATATGTGCTTGTGTGTGTGCACATGAGCAGGTGTGCTTGTGCACTTGTGACACAGCAAATTATGTATAATTGCAGTGTTACTTATCATTATGTGATTTCCCAACTCATTTTGCATGTGTGTGCATTTATGCATGTATGTGTGCATGTATTTATGTGCGTGTGTGTATTTATGTGTTTGTGCATGTGCACGTGTGGATGTGTTTATGCACTTGTGACACACCAATGCATGTCTAATTGCAGTATTATTTATCATTATATGATGTCCTAACTCAGGTGTGTGCAGTTATGTGTGTGTACGTCTGTTTATGTGCATATGTATCTGTGCTTGTGCACGTGTTTTGATGTGCTTATGCACTTATCACACAGCGAAGCATGTGTAATTGCGGTATTGCCTATCATTATGTGATTTACCAACTCATTGCTTTACCATTTTACAAGATAAAGGGGTTTATGGATCACAGCCTTGGGCAAGCAAATAAATTTAGAAAAGAGATAAGTGCTTACATTGCTTGACCTTGTTTGTTGTTTATTGTTTCTCAGGTAGAAACACAGGGCATTGTGTTGGATTTTTATGTGAAGACCTCACTTCTCAGATGGAAGCAAAATAGCTTTGTCTCTGTGAATACCCTCCCTTCAAGCTGTTCAGAAGCAACAGCCTCCATTCTCTCCCATGCAGTTTTTGTAGGAGCTTGCCTTGCTTTGTTCAGCATCTCATCTGCCCTCAATTTACTCTCCCAGTGACCTCCCAACCCTGACCTGTCAGCGCAGCGTTCCTTTCTTTATTACTGAAAGCCATATTGTTTTCAAATGAAAAAGGACATAAATACTCGCTAATATTCTAGAGTCTCACTCGAGTGGAACTGAGAGTTGTTGTAGTAAATCAAAGGCCAAGAGGAGGAGCCTCACCACTGTGTCCATGTGTGTCCATGCTGTGTGTGTGTGTGTGTGTGTGTGTGTGTGTGTGTGTGCACGTGCGTAAGCTCTCTTTTTGTACACAAGTGTGTGTTTTTGTTTGAGTGACTGAGTGTGCATGTCTCTAATGAGTGTGTTCAAACATGTGGGAGGGCATTCTCTTTTTTTCTTGCTCTCTCCTTAGTTAATCTCCTCGCTGCTCCATCCTCTTCCTCGTTGGTGTTGCCACAGACCTCCTCCTCTCTTCCTCTCCGGTTCCTGTGGCCTCCCAGGGCTTCCTCTAGCCGTCAAGACATAGGACTGCTGAGGGACTGGGAGGATGGTGGAGGGGGTGGAGGTTTGGAGGAGTCGGTGGGTATCATGTTCTCCCTCTCTCTCCTACTACAGATTTATGGGGGCTCAGTCCTTCTCTAAATATTTGCCTTTCCCCCTGTACTGTGGGAGATTGATGGCCTTTGATGTGGGGGTGGTGGTGGAGGGTGGAGGTGGGGAACTAGGGGTGTTGGGATGGAGGATTTGGGGGGGTTGTATGGATAGGTAAAGACCCTGGTTAGGGCCACTGAGGGGCCCAGTTGTTCTACTGTATATTGCTACCATTGGCTTGTACAGTTGTAATGTGCATTGAGTCACTGTGCTGAAATGTTGAGGTTAGTAGGAATTGTCTAGCTCTGCATTTTCTGCAGAACCCCTAGCTATATCAATTCAGTCCCCTATATATAGGGTCAGCATGGGCTATACATCTTTACAGTTTGGTACATGATGCACCCAGTGAACCAACAATGTTAACAGAAATTTTTTGTAGTAATGGAACAAGGCTTGTCAATGAAAAGCCAGTGACCCTTTCATTGGAGGATTATGCTGGATGAACCTGAGCAGAGTTGCTAATAATAATTCTATTTTGAGTACGTCACAAGTTACAAACACATCTGTTACGAGGCTAGCTCTCAATCTCTTAGAATCTCCTCTGTAAATAATTGGCTTCAGATTCCAAAATCTATTCCCAGATCCAGCAAATGTTGCATCATATGGAGCTGAATTTGTCGACGTCTGTTTGCTTTTTGAATACAACCCTTGCTTTCACTCCCCTGCAACTAATTGCACGCACCCCACAGCAAAGGCCAACTTATCCCAGATAATGATGTTTATGTATGTGTAATTGTCGCAACTGCGCAGCATAACGGCCCCATTCTCTCCGTCTTGCTGTCTAATCAATCCAAATAAACCTTATGGACACAGCCAAAGTAGTT
>NW_027279869.1:275000-287500 GCF_046629955.1 Centroberyx affinis
CTATTGAGGTCTATTGAGTCTATTGATAGATTTCTCCCCGTACAATTGTCGAACATCGGTGCAAAATGGTGAGTCTAGAAAGAGTCTTTGCTCTTTGATTCTGAGGAGCTGACACTAAAACCTGACATTTACTGCTGATGCTTTAAATAATTGAAACATTTTCTGCTATGAATTCCATTGTAACTGCGCTGGAAATCTCTAAACATGACGTCATGTCGTCTACGTTTGGCCAGTTATCCATGGGAATTAGAAAATACACCACCAAACAACAAAATGGGCCACAAATGCAAGGTACATCTCCAATAGCTTAACAGTGTTAAAGGTGTTTCAGGGTGTATTTTTCCTTTGAATTAACATGTGCGCCAATTAGCTACAGTCTATAGACACCCACATAAGGCTACATTGAATCAGTGCACCCATAAAATATGCACAGTGATTGCAAGGCCCTTCATGTGAAGAGGGCCCCACCGTCCTCCCTCTCTCCCTCTCCCTCTCTCGGTCTCCATTCACCCAGTAAGAGCCAGCGGTGGTGTCATTGTAGTGGGACTGGTGGTGTGACCCTGCAGAGCAGGGGTACAAGGTGGGGGGTGCAGAGGGTAGAGGTGGGGGAGCTCAGAGGGTAATAGGGTGGGACAGGCTGTTGTTGAGTGATCCAACCCCACTTGGCTCCACTCTAGTGTCTCTATCCCACTCAGCGTTCTCCTCGCTCTTCCACCGTTCTGTCTCAATTCATTTTCAATTCTATTCAAGAAGCTTTATTGGCATTGGGTCGTTTTAACATCTCATCATGCATACATACATCAGTTTAGCTGTCTCTCTACGTCTCTCATAACTAAGAGTCAAGCCAGAAATCTTGGCGTTATCCTGGACTCAGATTTAAATTTCAACAGCCACATCAAATCGGTAACTTCGTCAGTTTACTACCATCTAAAAAATATTGCAAGTCAGTGGAATAATGTCCAAACAAGACCTAGTAAGGCTTATCCACACCTTTGTTTCCAGTAGATTGGATTACTGCAATGGTCTGTTCACAGGGCTTTCAAAAAAAGCTCTTCGGCAACTCCAACTTATTCAGAACGCCACTGCCAGGGTCCTGACGAAAACTAGGAAATATGACCACATTACACCAGTTCTAAAATCCTTACACTGGCTGTCCCAAGAGTTACAACAAAACACGGTGAAGCAGCGTTTTGTTATCATGCAACACAGACCTGGAATAACCTCCCAGATGATATTAATATCATCTGGGAGGTTATTCAAGGTCTCAAGCCCTCTGACCACAAGTCATAGCTAAAAACGTTCCAATTTTACACTGCCTACACTACCCTGTAATGGCTAAAAACGTATCTTTTCAGCTTAGCTTTAGCCTTCATTTTAACTGTTTCTGTTCAGGATCCCAACAGAGCTGACACAGGCAAGTATGAATTTTTCGTTCATCTTGTCCGGGTAATGCTTACTTGCGTATGAGTGAACACTATATGTGGGGGGGACAGAGCTTTACCCTGTATGATTCTCATCCATCTGTGGATGGTGAGGTTTTTGACAAGGAGGAGAATCTATGATTCTCGTCTGCCTTAGGCAGTGAGATCTGACGTAAATATCAGATCAAGAGTAGAATCAGGAAGGACAGGGGAGAAGAAAATTCAAGAAAAACATAAGGGTTCACTCACAATGTGCATCTAAAAGTGGGAGTATTTGTTGTGTTCTTTTATCTTTCTATTTCATTTGATTTGAACTGCACTAGTTTACTTTTTAAGTATTTTATCTTTTGTATCTCTTGTCTGTACTTTTGCACGTTTTAATTGTAAATCTTTTACCTTTACTGTATTTTTACTACTCTGTAAAGCACTTTGAATTGCCCCAGTGTATGAAATGTGCTATACAAATAAAGCTGCCATGCCATGCCTCTCTATCACTGCAACTCCAATAAACAGATCTTATTACTTCTGTATAATCACTATAATTAATTGTTCATTATTACTTAAAAGGCAAATATCACCCTTTGGTAAAAAAAAAAAAAAAGGATACTTAGAGGTTTGTCAACCATCACCTATTGTCATCATAAACAAATCTTCGACTTCAGATAATTATATAATCATTGCTATAATCATTATATGTTTCATAGTTTCAAAGTGTCACTCTAGTTCAGCAGCTGTATACATTTGTCACATATCAGCTCTTTTTTATTGGTCTCTCCTCAATTTTGGTACTTTCTTCCTTAAATGTTTTTGGCCCTGTCCTCCACTAACAGTAACTCCCTTCCTCTTCTTTAATTCCTCTAAACTTCCTGCCGATGTTTAGTGTCTCTCGGAGGTATTGCGGTATTCCCCACAACTCTCTCCACACACAGCTCCTGGTAAGTCAGACATGGCTGGGAGGTCAAAGGTCAAACTGTGATCCTGGATCCTCTACTCTTGTGTCTCCCTGAGCTCCATCGAACCTCCTGTTCAGACACCATGAAGTTACTCCCTGGTGACTATTATGTTCACCTTATTTTGTATGTGTGTGTGCAAAGGTATGTGTGTATGAGAGAGAAAGACAGGCAGTGAGAAAGAGGGGGATAGGGAAGGAGAAATTAACAGCAATTTGGGGTGAAAGCCTTATTGTGCATTTACTTAGGTTATAATGGGCAAATCTAACAGCTGCTAAGTCGAGAGAGATGAGTGAATCAGAATCAGAAAGGAAAAAAAAGTTTTCTTTAGCACTGGCTTTAATGTGATTTGGAGCTTTGGCTTGTATGTCTGTGGGTGGCTACTGCACTCTAATGTGGCTTTGTATGTGTGTGTGTGTGTGTGTGTGTGTGTGTGTGTAGGTGTGTGTGTGTGTGTGTGTGTGTGTGTGTGTGTGTGTGTGTTTGGCACCGTGGGCTGGTGAACAATCCTGCGAGAAGACCCCTCTCCAGTATCAATTAAAGTCAGCAGCCCACTCCACTCGCTGCTCTCACCCAGGTTTACCCAGCTCTCTGCTGCAGCCAACACACCAGCAGGGAAAACATTAACATAAGTAAGCCCTCTACTGACAACTCTCTTCCTCTCTCTTCCTCCCTCTCTCTCTCTCTCTCTCTCTCTCTCCCTCTCTGTCTTTCTCTATCTCTTTCTAACTCTCTCAATTCCTCTCCCTCTGTCTCTCTTGCAGGGAAAACATCATTGTCAGGGAGAAGAGATGAAAACAATGAAGCGGCTGCAAATCACACTGATTGTTAGTGCTGGACCCGGTGGATGGGGAGAGGGCTAATGTAATTGTCCAGGCCCTTGTCACTGTTGATACAGGCTCTTCAGAAGGCGGGGTGATTTAGCTAAAAGCTATCTCCAGGCCAAGTAATTAGACACACCATTCAGGGTGGCATTAGCGCGGGCTGCTGCCACTGTGTCCCCCGCACGGTGTGTGAATATACACACACGCACACATACAGACCTCGCTAAAGCTTTATCACACCACTCTGGGTGTTATTCAAACCATTAGCAGGGAGCATGGTGTTCTAGGCAGAGAACAAGTGTGTGAGTTTGTGTGTGAGAGAGAGAGATTGAGAGTGTGTATGTTTATGTGCACGGCTGTTTCTGCCTGTGTGCACGTGTGAGTGAGCGTTTGTGTTTGCCTTCATGTATCATAACTATCAGCGGTTTCTACCAGCTGACATGGGTTGTCTAAGATCGAGTTGAGGTAGTGTAACACACTTGACTTCCCTGAAGCATCCTGTGTTCCCAATCTCCCACTGTGACTCCATGCTCTCCCATTAAATCAATTAAACCAATCCAACACTCAGCTCAAAACAGACGGGGCAGAGTAGAGCAGGTACTGTGCCCCCCTGTTCAACATGTACTTCAGTGGCATTCTAACCTGAAACCCATGGGAATTGGGATGAAACGTGTTGAATTGTTTAGCTATACTCACTCCTGAATGATGCCTTCTTTAAAGTCCCCTTTACAATCGAGGCCTTCAGATGAATAACAATATGTCCATTCTGATTTGTACAGTCAATCCAAATCATTTGGAGTATGAATGGCATACATCACCTGAAAGTACACAGCCTGTTCTGTCTTTAACTATGAAACTACTGAAGGTAACATTCACACTAACTGTAGATGATGAAATCTGACAGCATCATTCATTTGAAAACCTAAAACTTTCTTAAATGCTTTTTAATTAAAAGGACTCGATTCATGCCCTCCTAGAAATAGTATTGAATGATCGTGAATGACACTAAGATGAATCTTCAAAGAAATGTGTTTGATGAAATTTGTGATTTTTGCCATCAAATTGTTGAATTTTACACTTTATGGAGGGAAATTCATATAGGGGAGTGAAACAGAAGGAGTAGAGATGCACACAGAGAAGCGAGGCAAAGCAGAAAAAATAACAAACAGAAAAGAAAAACACACAAGCAGGGTGCACACTCATCCTCTGCCCAAAACCATGACACTACGGAACCAAACCTAAACATCTATTTTGCATTGGTGTCAGCCTGTCATAATGTTAACCATGACGACTTTCACATATTCGGCTGTCGCAGCTGTCAACAGACCGTAAAACAGAGAGAATCACTTTGTAATTCTAACAGGCATAGAGAAGAAAGACTGGTAGCATTGCGAGTGAGTTTTACTCTGCAAGTACCTGAAGCCTGAGGGAGCATGGTGTTTAGGTCAAGGCAGAAAGCATTAAAACTCCCTCCTTCAAAATCACCCCCTTTCTCTCTCTCTCTCTCTCTTTCTCTTCCTCCACCTCTATTTTCCAGCGTCCTTCCCTCTCTCCTGTCTCCCCACCTCTCCTTCTGGTCTGCTCCCTCTTTATGGGACACCGGACTCCCTGACAGTTTGTTTTAAATTTGACCGTGCAGATGTTTCTCCGGGTGACTGACTTTTATAGTTTAGAAAAGATTATATCAGTTTTCCCTAAGATTGTGTTACTGTATTTAAAAAAAAATGACTGGAGATCGAGAAAGTGAGAGAGGGAGGGAGAGAGAGAAAGAGAGAGAGATGGAGGCTGGGTAGAGGGGATTTGGGGGTAGGGGAGGGGAGGAGAAGGGGTTTGTGGGTCTCTAAATCCAGCGTCTCTCTCTTTCAGCAGTGCAGACCGGACAGGGAGTCGCTGGGGAGCGGAGAGATGGAGGAAAAAGAGAGAGGAGGAGGAGGAGTGGGGGAAAGATGGAGATCAGGGAAGGAGGTTAGAGTTCAGAGCAGCCAGGTTTGGCTTATAGCATTAGACACAGATTCTTTCTAATTTCAAAGGACAACACCAGCGTCAAATTTGAGGATATTAGTTTTTGATAGGCAGCTGGGGCAAAGCACACAGAGAGGGGGGCGAGGGGGTGCGGGGTGGGTGGGTGGTGGGGCGAGGGGGACAGGGCGAGTCCCACTGTTTCCCATTACAGGCCTTATAACTGACGTTCCAGCCAGGGCTGCGTTTCCCAATAACGATTGTTCTAAGTGATTACGAAGGTATACAAGCAATTTTAAGAAGGTTCGTAGATTTTTACACGCGTACAAGCTAATCTTAACCTAGTTTTTAGTTTGCAGTTGGTGTTTTTCACTCTACTAAATATTTTATCGTGGTTATAAACATTGTGTGCATATTCTACTGTAGACTACAATCATCATTGGCAGTCAAAATAAAGCTGCTTCATGATATTTTCTTCCTTACGTCGCTCTTAGCGTTCTACGAGTGGTCAAAGGCACTCGTAATCTACAAAGAGTTTTTAAGAGCATCACTAGTTAAGAAGCTTTTGGGAAACCCACCGTAACCAGCCCTGACTGTTACTCCTCATTCCCTCTGTTCCTTTAATAAGAATTTTACTCTGTCTTTCTGCCTGCCTGTCTATCTGTAGGGTCTGCCATGTCTGCCTGTCTGCATACTTCTCTCTCTCTCTACATATTCCCCCGACACTCCCCCCCCCATTTCCTGGTACCTACTATAAAGCCAACTGTAAAGTGGCAGGGAGTTAGAGAGGTGAAATACAAGGTTTGGAGATGTGTTTGTCAGGTTTTCCAACTTGATTGCGCAAAACGAGAGACTGTGTTTTGTCTAGTCGTGAGGACTGGAGTGGCAAAGCACTTGCCGCCAGTAATAGCTTGTTAAGTATGTGCGAATCAATGTTTCATAGTGTAGTTTAATGGCAGCGAGAGTATAGCCAGGCAGAGCTATAGCTACAGTACAGTCAGTCAAAATAACAGCATTGAACTCGACTGGGGAAACAGGTTGAACTTTCTCTAATAGCCAAGCAGCGGTAATGAGGTAAGATTATAGAGGCACCGACAGCCAAGAAAAGCTTGAACTGAAGCGAGCGGGAGAAGGGTGGGGGTGAAGGAGAGGTGGACGGAGAGGAGGAAAGTTGAAAGGGCAGCGAGGCAGACAGGCGTAAAATGAAAAAATGCAAACAGTATCCTTTAACCGGAGCCTTCGTGTCAGACAGTGTTTCCCTTCCGTATTGGTGTCATGATGAATCAATTAGGTCATTCATCCACATTCTCACAAAGAGCGAAACCCATCAGCGGCAACTTCTAACGTTTCCCTATGAAAATATGCCGAATAACAACAGTAACAATAATTGAAAGATTAAAGAAATGGAAGGCGGCCATCGGGCCTGGCTCATGAGTGCGGGCGGTTTTGATGAGAGATGAAGAAGGGGTGATGTGGAGGTTTTCTTCACAGGTTGGGCCCGTTTGTTTAGCAGGGAGCTCCGGTTACACTCATTAAACCGCGGGCTCCCACTCCACTGTACGTGTGTAATGCATACGTTATCAGACTGCGTGGCAGGAACAGTTTGTCCAGCCACTTAACTCTGTGTCCTGTCTGACTGCCTGCCTGGTTCGCTGGCTGACTCCCTGCGTGCTGGTCGACTTGCTTCTGGCTGACTTGATGTCTGGCTGATTATCTGATGAGCTGGGTGGCTGGTCGGCCCACTGAAAGATCAAACGATGGGGTATGAGTCTTACTCAGAGCACAAAAATATAATGTTTTCTTATTTCTTTTCAAGGTTAAAAACAGCCACTAAAAGCCCTCATCAGAATGAGTAAGACAGGACAACAGTGCTTCCCCGATGACAATTTAGCAGCAGCGGTGGTTGGGGTTGATGTCAGTTTAGGTTACTTGTCCATCCCTGTTTTAGTTCCGGCTTTGGGTCTGGTGCATGTTACAGCATCAAAACAGCTCTTAACATTGGCCCTATACTTATTTGCCTTTCGAGAGGAAATCGGGATCAGCGGTGGTAATTTTCTTGCTGTGGTGGCCCACCGCTGCTGAATGAATATATAGGAAACCCTGCAGGACAAGACAATGACTACATAGGCTGTGGTGGACTGACTGGCTCCCTGACTGGCTTGCTGTCTGACTGACTGACTGGTTGGCACGCTGACCAACCCCTGTTGCTAAATCACCACTGCCTCCTTCTCTCTGCTTGTGAGGTACGAGGGTGCAAGAGTGAGGACTCTTTCACCGGGCTTGACTTATGATATGTGATATGTACACAAGGGCTATGTGACGGAGTCATAAGTGCAGCTGGAGGTACTTGGTTAATATGATACCTATGACTAAAATACACAGACTGTGTGAAATCTGCCCCTGTAGGCCCACAGCCCCGCAACACCCTGTCCATTTTTGTTAAATCACAGGATGATTCTGCAAACATTATTCCAAGTTATCTATCAACCCAGCCTTAACAAATTCAATTTTACTGTGTCGCAGATCACATTTAAATGGATATGATTGTTCAATCAAATTTAGCTGAATGAAATCTTATTGCTTTATACAGTATGTCAAGGTTAATTCTTTCTTGAGCTTGATTCTCAAAGCTTTCTTCAACAATGGCAACGCAGAAACGACATGACAGCAACAACAAAGATGTGCTGTTTGACTTATTTTTCAACAACTGCCACAACCAGAACTGCCAAAGTAACAAGCGGAAACTAATTTTGCTGGAGTTAGCAATGCCACCACCTCTTCACTTCCCTCCTCCTTCCGTTCTCTCCTTGGGTAGGAAGGAAGGATTGGTAGTTTGCAATAATGTACATGTAGAACTCAACATGATTGTCTTGAAATAGATGAAAGGGCATCCCTGCCTTGAACTTTGAGTGGCTTCCATCTTTTTATCATCCCCTGTTCTGTTCGCTCCTCCAGGCTACTCAGGATGAGGAAGATGGCAGGGGAGACAAAAAGAGCCTGCACCTCCACCATCTCGCCTTCCCTTTGTAGCGCTCTCTCCATCACTGTTAGTCACACATGATTATGCCCTGTCGACTGCCGACCAAGTGTTGCCATTTGCCTGTAATAGCATGACAATCAGTGTCAATCTGTGCTGGGCTCCAAATATTGTTCACACTGTGTGCCCTTTGACTCTGTGTTTTACATACGGTTAGCATAGAGAGATGTTGCTGCATCTCTATGTGCCATCTCTCTTGGTCCTGCTTATGTATCTATTCAATATATGAGTAGATGTGCTGTATGCACACATGCACTGTAAATAATGCTCCGTATTTTTCCATATGAATACGCACTTGTCACTATATTGTAGCCTACATCTAAGGGGTAAACAATTGACTGCCAGCAGTTGTCAAACCAGTTATGTTTCATTGGTTGGCTTCGAATTGGTTTCAAGCAAAGATTGACACTAAAGACAAGATGAGGGTTGTGAAAGAAAGGACTGATGGGGGAGGAGGTGACAGAAAAGAGAAAGGAGATGAGGGAGCGAGGGATCAACGTTCATCTACCTCAAGTGTGTCTGCTTCACCTTTAATCTATGGAAATGTATGGAGCAGATGAAGTATAATTGTAAGGTGGACTTTGACCATTAAAATCTCTCAAGTGCTTGTTACAGGAGGGGGCCGGAGAGAGACAGAGCAGTAATCACTATGGGTTCGCTCTGCTGATGATGGGGAGGGAATTAATTTACCCTGGAGAAAAACAAATTAAGGCTCTACTCAGCCAAGCGCTCCATTACACAATAGCATATATAAATATTTTATCTTGGGCGATCCAGGTTAGCAAAGGTTTAGTACATCTCCATTTACACAAGGGCCTGCTCTCCACGCCGCGGCCTCCGCTCCCCTCTCGGCTCTCCTCCTGATGAGTGCCTGCTGTCCTCTCCTTCACCTTCCCGTCTTCTTCCTTTCGCTTCCCTCTCCGCCTCTCCATCTTCCTACAGTCTCTTTCCCTCCCATGTACGATATTTCTCCTCTTGTGCTCTCCTCCACTTCAACTCCCTCTGTCTCCTCTGCACTCTCACTCCATCTCCTCCAGTTGTTAAATACAAAAGCCTGATATTCTCTGTTAAAACCAACTTGCATGGCTCCGATGTCTTAATCCCTCTGGACATAGACATATCACCCGCTGACTGAGAGTGTAGAGTATACCGTGAAAAACAGGATTCAGCTGACACAGTTGAAAATGTCACAGTGATTTATGGACGCATGTATAAATCAAGTCCGGGGCTCTATATTATAGAAACAACTTACTTTCCCTATTTGAAATGGCGCAACTCCTCTTGGACATTTTGAATTGTCATAAATTTGAGGCAAAAAAAATATTTCCATGTAGGATTTGTTATTTTAGCTTCCTCTTTCACTTGCTTTCCAGTAGAACAATAAAAAGTAAGAGTGTGTCATATTATATTATAGGAAATAGAATAATACAGTAAAATAGCCCTCCTCTGAATTGGACCTCAGTGCTGCTTGTAAAGAAATACCTATATAATTCCCCAGAATGCCTCTTCTAGTCTACAGTTGGATGGCTCTTTATCAAAATAATGATAGTAATAATCATTACCTAAAATTCATCATTCAGTGTTTCTAAACAATCCCTTTTGTAAAAATAAGTGACCTAGGAAGTTACCTGTTAGCTTTTAAAAAGTAACATAATTTGTAGTGTAAATTGTTGTTTTAAATCATTTTGTGAGAGTGAGGTGATGCATGGACCCCACTTTGCGTGTTGTTACATACTGTGTAGATAGATAGATAGATAGATAAATAGATAGATAGATAGATAGATAGATAGATAGATAGATAGATAGATAGATAGATATGTATGATCACACATAGTGGGGCCTATGCATTCCTATCCTATATATTATACTTATGGAAAAAAATAAAATCTTTATTACCTAGATTAATTGAATACAACGTTATAATTTACAATGTAGCATCAAACTGGTGTAAGTTATGAGGGATATAGGGTCATTTAAGGGGAAAAAGGCAAAAACAAAAAAACAAAACAAAAAAACGTTTGTTTGAAAATGTAACCTACCGTAATTGATTTTTGTTTATCTCAGTGGATGTTTGACTATCCCCGACTGGAGGTCATAGATTACCCAATCTTTTTATTTACCACTGCATCACTGTATTTATCTGACTGTGCCTCTGTCTGAGTTATACTGGCGTTGAAATGAGCGTCGTGTGTGTTGGTGTGTTGGCATTGTGTTGTTGTTGTCAACAAGGTGCAGCAATTAGACCCGCAGCACGCTGTAATGACTGCGGGCGGCGGGAGCGCACGAGGGCAAGGCGACACCCGGTGTGAGAAACAGCACGCGCCCCTCCTCCTCCTCCTCCCCGTCCCGCCTCGTGGTAATGAGGCTCGTGCTCTAATGAGAGGGATTTAATGGATTTATAGCGGTTGAGGATTCCTGTGTGTCCGCAGGCTCTCGGCTTCGTCGGCTAGAAACGCTTGGAACTGGTGAGCCTCCACATTACACGAACCAAAGCGAGGGAGAGATGATACAAAAAACAAAAAAACATACCAAAACAGGCTGTTCCACATCTTCTCCATTGGCTGCTTTCCCAGTGGAGAATGAAAACAGGTAGTTTATAAGGTAACAAGTAGTTCTACAGATGCAGTGTAGTCCCAAGACTTGACAAGAGGATTGTGGGAGTTTGTGTGAAAATTCAAGATTCATCATCAAAGTTATTTTTCACAGTAATAGGGCTTATAATTCCTTTTATCCATTAGATATGGCTTATTAAAGAACAGACATGATTTATAGGAAATAGTTTTCTCAATTGATGTAGGCTAAGTGGTGAAGTTTGATAGCAATACATAATAGGCCTCAGGGAATAGAGGATAAACCCATCTACACAGTTTACATACCTTTATATAGGCTATTTGTAGCCTATTTTTATTCATTATTGTAGAAATATTATAATACTTCTTTCATATATTTGTGCAACAGAATTTACCCACTTTTTTAGGCTAATATAAATCCTTATGATCTAAATTCATTGTATACATCAGTAAATATCAAACTATACGTAAAACATGTTTTTCTGAAAGTATAACTGATTCTTGTTAATATTGGTGGTTGTTTGCTTTATAATGATCACTGACTGGAGATCATACTGTAGTTAAACACCTTTTTATTTGTCACTACATCACTTGGCCTATTGCTGCCTATAACCATTCATATGCTTTGGTTGCCTGTAACTCCTCTTTGATCCAACCTTTTCTTTTCAGACTGGGCTACTTAACAGCTGTCACTGAGTCACAGCGTCCTCTCCTTTGTTGATCGATAGGCTATAGTCTGCTAATTCATTGTTAATATGTCTATTGATCAGATGTCCTGTGGGACCAGATAGAGAAACGAGACTTAAGCCTAGTTCTATAAATCCTTAAGTAACATCACATCAAAGGAATACCATCAAGTAAAATTGTCAGAATGGGCCGAGTCATTGAGGTGTAAATAGCCTGTTCAATAAATTTAAGTTGGTTATTTAGAAATAAAAGACTTCAAGGCTTGAGAAAATGTATTACTATAACTGAATAGTTATTGATTAACTATTCAGTTATTAATGAAAAGACTAATCGAAATCAATTCAAGAATTTGTCAGCAATTTTAATTATATGAATGAATGATAAAATATATGTAATAACAATGAATTATTCATGCATTTGTGTGTTAACTTCTAGCTGACCTAAATAAAAAATATTTGATTTTACTTCCATTTATAATGAATGACAAATGTATCAGCATTTCATTTGTATCACAATTCCAAATACCCCATCTCCCAAATTGTACCTGATTCTATATAAATTAAAAATCACATCAAAATGAAACCAGTGATTCTGAAACCAAGAGCCCTTATTGAGCTAACAGGTTAAACGCTCCTTTCCCTCCCGCGCTCCCCACCAGCAAGCTGAGGAGAATTAAGGCGCAGGACAAAAGAAACATTTAGTGTCCGCTTGTTTATTCCTGTGCTCGCTCTGTATTTATTCACTCCTGTCACTCATCTTTTTTCCCCTCTCCACCTCGCTCTCCCCTGCGGCTTTCTCTCACACACAGGCAGTGTGACGGCGCTGCAGCGGGGAGAGAAGGATCTGGGTGACCATCTGAAACCAATTATGGCGGCGCTGCAGCCACCCAGAAACTCAGTGACGGATGGGGATCTCGTATTTATAGCTGGGGTAATTGGCAACACTCACTCACACACACACACACACACACACACACAGTTACATGCACATGCACACACGCACACATGCTCAAACACAACAGAGGGAAGCACAAAGAAATAGACACTTTTTGT
>NW_027279869.1:292500-355000 GCF_046629955.1 Centroberyx affinis
GGGGATTGTGGGAACAAAATTCATACACAGAGAGATCACTGTATTCGACACAGAGCCAGAGGTGTTAGCAGCAGTTGTGTCTACGTGAGCGATAACACAGCCAGACCGGGGTCAAATAGCATTTGCAAATAATTCTTAGCGCTTATTTTAACCTGCATGAAGTGCCAGGTGGGTGGGATTTACCCAATCAGGATGGTGTCAGGCAAGTTCACAGTAAAGTATACTAAATTGACTTTTAAATACTTTCCTGTGTTTGTCTAAACTTTCTGGCGCTCATTGTATTATTGCCTATGTGGCAATCCCCACCCACCCAGCACCTAAGCAAGCTAAAACAACAATAAAAGTATTTGCAAATACCTTTAGGCCCAGATATGTCTACATGGAGAATAACACAGTGCAGTGCAACACTATCTGTGGCAGGGGGATAGAAGGCTAGTGGATGAACATTGGGTTTGAGTTGTCAATCCTTTTAATTTGTATGTCTAAATTACAAGACCAAAGTCATTATACTTTATTATGTCAATATACTATAACAGTGTTGCAATAATGCCCATTGATTTATTGATTGAAATTAGTAAGGTTTGTGAACATTTGCAAAAAGACAAAAATCATTTAATGGTTTGTTAAAATGCTTTGTTCTTTATTGCAGGTATTTCCAATTCAGAGTGCTAAGTTACACTATATACTGAAATCATCCACCCTCCCCTCTGTGGCAAACTTCCCTCTCTCTCTCTCTCTCTCTCTCTCTCTCTCTCTGTGTGTGTGTGTGTGTCTCTGTCATTGTGTTTTGGGATATAAAACCCTGTTGAACTTGTTCTGGTTCAGCCCCCTGGCCACTTGCACCATGTCCCATCCCAGTGCTACCTCACAACCCCCGGGAAGCAGTTAATGCTTTAATTGGCACTTAATTAGTTAATTGACCCCAGCGTTCTTGGGGAGGGGGGTGCAGGGTGAGGGGTGCTGGGGGGCAGGTGACGGTGGTGAGGATTGGCCCAAGGTGCTTCCTGTGTCACGTCACCAGTGGAGGTACCCATCAAGCCTTTTGAACTGGGACACAAACACTGGAAACACTTTCATCGGCCCGATGTGTCATCACAGCCGGGTCCCATGTATATGTATGGGACCGTCTGAAAATATACAAAGTCCAATTTGCCCGGGACAGGCCAACCTCAGGATAATGAATCACATGTGATGTGTATCTGATATGCAGCCTGAGTCATCACCAGATGTTTCAACAGGATTACTTCCAGTTCTGGAGAAGAACAGAGGGTTTTCAAAGAGAAACCAACAACTCTCCATCAAAAAAGAGAAAGAAAAGAGATCAACAAACATTTGCCACCACTATGAATAAAACACAAGAGTTTATAAAAATGCTGTGCTGGAATGCTTTCAGTGCCTCTGGAAGGCAGACCAAAGTGTTTCTTATGTCCATAATTGAGCCTATACATGCCAAATGAGAGGAGTTTTGAGGTCAAGTACAGAAGAGGAAGTAACTTGGGCACCAGGCCCTCAGATAAAAGCTTACAGGTGGGACTAAGTACAGTCCTACATATGTAAGCAAGCTGTGGCGCTTGTTTGTTCTGGTGTCTGTTTGTATGTGGAAAATGCAGCTCCCAGTGCATAATGTGTTTGCTCAGTCGAAGCATAGCATGTACTCTGGATATCATTCCCTGTCTCTTTCACTTGGCAAAAACACATACGAACCTGTGTGAATTTGTGAACCCGCATGTGCGAACCTATACACACACAAACACTGACACACACATGATTGTTCTCTCTCTGTTTCTTTCTTTCTCACATGCACTCACTGTTTCTCTTCTCTCATGCACACATATACAAACACAATGCATAATTTCACGAGTGAACAACTGCGCTCTTGCGTCCCACCCGGCTTGCTGTTTCCTTGGAGATGAACGGTGGTTTTGGGGACAGGGTCTTGCCGGGTGCTTGCGTGAGTGTGTGCATGTGTATGTGTTTCTGGATATGTGTGTGTGTGTGCATGCGTGGGTGCCTGCACATGCCCGTGTGCGTCTGCACCCATGTGTGTGCATCAGAGAGGGTCTCCCAGCAGGCAGTGTTGTTGTAGGTGAGGGTGAGGAGCCCCCTGATGGGCAGCTGTGGCAAGAGAGGCCGGCTTTGATCAAAGGCCCAAGAAGAAGGGAGGGGAGGAGGGGAAGGGAGGAGAGAGCAGCAGGCAGCCCAGGAGAGACCAGAGGAGAGGCAGCGGCTGCAGAATGGGGGATCCGGGATGAGGGAGTCCTTCAGCCCACAGTGGGACCTCTCAACAACCAAGAACAAACACCTGCTTATCTGCTACCACTGGGTCTGACTCACTCACTGCAACTTCCCACTCTTTATGCCTCTAATATTATGATTCCCTGTGATTTTAGTGGTGACAGTGTTGCAAAATAGTAGCAAAAGTCTGATAAAGGTAAAGAGTTTTATTTGTTTTCCCTGATTCCATTTATAATCACTCTGTTATGTTTGGACCGCCGTTGGGGTGCCAAATCTGACTCCATTTGTGCATTAGTGGATTTCCTTGTCCGATGAGATGAAAACGGTGGACGCTGCAGAGTTTTCCAAATAATTGAATCATGTATTTATTCAATAGGCTCTGGGCAGCGGCGTGTTGATTGTCGACAGATTGAGTTACGCGGAGAATCTGTGGGAAGTCTCGCACAGGAGACAACCTAACCAAGGGCATGTGTGTGCGAGGAGCCGTGCGGCCAGACGAATGCGTTCAGACGAAATTCATGTCGCTTAGGTCATTCTGGCTTCGCATTTGCCTTGAGGGAAACATATTTAATTTAGGCCCACAGCTCTTCCAAATATGAACATTTCGTTGCGACGTCTTTGTATTTTATTTTATGGGCTATTCTGGGATTCGTTTCAATAGGCTGCCTGATCACAGAAATTTTTGGGGAGTACGATTTATGTCAAAAAATATTTAGTTTTCATAAATTTTGTTTTATTTCTCTGTCTCTAAAAATTATAGTTTCGCTAAACAATATGCCAAGACCTAAATTAGCTATTTGCTAAATTCACAGGAGTCCCGGAAACCAAAGGATGTTCTATCCAACACAGGTGTGAATTTGAATATTTTATTTGATAAATATTGGACTATGTGGACTGCAGTATTTATAGAAACTTTTGCCACATTGTGGAAATTCTGCCAAGCTCAGGAGCGGATAAATTATATTAAAAAAAAATGAAATCAACTAATAAATGGAGTCTTTGAAACACGAGGTCGTGCAATCTTGAAACACTCCAGCTCGCTCTGCCAAGCACAACTACAAACACTCCTCCTAAGCCAGGCTTTATTGGCCTTGACGCACTTAGAGGGAAAATTAAATTTGACAAAATAAATTAATACCAGGGCGCCACTTCGACGGACTTCAGCTGCACCGTCATGTAGCTCAGTCTGTTAGATGTAAACATTTGTAAAAATGTGTCGAGTAACGCTTTTGTTTTGGTACTACATGAATTAATTTAACATAACAACCACAACAACAACAACAATAATAATAACAATAATAATAATGATGATGATACTGATAATAATAGCCTAATAATAATTGTGTTATTATGATTATTATTAGTATTATTACCCTATTATTATTATTATTAGTATTATTATTAGTATTATAGCTATATTATGCTTCTCTAGGCTAATATATTAGGCCTATTAATACCTATAAGTCTAATTATTTTAAAAGGTATTTTTTATAGCCTATAATATTATGGGATACAGCTAACGTCCTTTTATTATCAACCAATGGTCCTTTTAGGCTATATTATGTTGTCATATTAAAAGTCTCCTGCAGTCAAAACGTGCTAAGAAAATGAAGACATATTTGTAACAGTGATGGATAATGTCAGTAATTAGGTCATGGCCCAGGAGCCGCTCTATATGACTACTTGAATCCCAGTACACAGCAGCGTCAGTGCTGTGTGGAAATGGAGAACATGTGTTTCAGCTTTGACTGCATGATGTAGCTTCACGCCGTTTTGCGCTGCGTACACCGATGGAGGAGTTTACTTTCACGACCCCTTAATTCACCTGCATTATGTCATATCACGAAACCTTTATATATGATGACATTCGAATAAAAAGAACGGGAGTGTGCGATAAGGATAGAATAAAAAATAACACAAATTGAATGAAATAAATCCGGGCTCTGCAGGATAAGCTAGGCCTTGAAAGTGCTTGTTACATGTAGTTAGATCAGCCTTTGTTGGCAGGAGAAACGCTGAATGGTGGAGTGAAGTTATGACAAATGAGCTCCATACATTCAATACAGCGGGGCCGCTGGTCTGCGGGAGCTTGGCAGCAGGCAGCAGACAATTAAAGGCAATCTGATAGCTGCAATTTACTTTACAGTTCCTCACATCTCATTAGTGTATCAGTGTAATGACCGTATCATTGCGCCTGCAGAGTTCAGCGCACACTGATCATGAGATTGACACTGGATAATGACAAAAACGCTGAATGTCATCAGTTGTCAGATAATATGTAGCCTACACGCTGCAAAAACTGTCCCTTTAAACTAATCATTTAGTCTCATATTTAGCCTTAAACTCGTCTGAACAAGTACAGAATTCTGCCCCTTTGTGGTGATAACTCCACTTGTGCAGTTTGACTTTTTCAGGAATTTTCCAGAAACGAACATCAATATTGAAACAAAAGGCAGAATAAGACAGATCAACATTAGTATCTAGAAAAATTACCCTAATTCAAGAAAATTGTCGAAACTAGCTGATTTGCATTTGAAACAATTAAGTGAAATGATCTCAACCTATTGGCAGATTTTTCACTTAGAACTTATTTTGGGTTCACAAAAATAAAATAAATTAAGACTAAATGGCTTGTTAAGATGGATTTTTTTTTTTTTTGCAGTGTTCCTCTTCATGTAGGCTCAAATGCATGATGTATTGACTTCCGTTATAATTAGGGCTGTGTTGATCTCAATAGAAAAAGACTTAAGCTTCTTGGGCCACAAGCCCGGGCCTGCTGCTCTGCATGCAATGGGAAGTGCTGGCCCTGTGCAGAGCCGTTTAGTGTGGTTTTAGAGGAGTACCAATGCCATATGCGCTGCTTGTCCTGCATGATGCATGTGCGCCTTGTGGGGTACACTAAAAAGAAAAACAACAATTAGACATGAATGTGTGTGTCCAAACAAACGAATCAAAGGCCCGTTGTGTTTGTGGGGAGATGACTGTGGGGGAGATCTTTCCCTCTCTCTTTCTCTGAGGTGACCCCGCTTTTGAGTCTTGCGGTGCGAGGCCAAGGCACGAAGGAGAGCAGATGGGCGGCAGAGTCTCTCTCTCTCTCTCTCTCTCTCTCTCTCTCTCTCTCTGTCTCTCTCTCTCTCTCTCTCTCTCTCCTCTCCCTGTCCCTGTCGCTCTGTTTCTCCCTCTGTAGTCGCTTTCTCTCCTTTTCTCCCTTTCTTTCTCTTTATCACTTCAGGTCAATTCAGTTCAATTCAATTCGATATGCTTTATTGGTATGAATATTAGAATAACCAAAACATCTAAGGAGGTCTACAACAGAATAAAAATAAAACAAATCAATAAATAGTCCTTACAAAACATTTCTCTCTCTCTCTCTCTCTCTCTCTCTCTCTCTCTCTCTCAACTCAGTATAATTCAATTCAGTATGCTTTATTGGCATGGTGTTGTATGAACAATATTTCCAATGCACCTAATGCAATTGAATAATAAAAAAAATAGTAGTACATATACCCCCCCCCCTCTATCTCCCTCTCTCTCTCTCTCTCTCTCTCTCTCTCTCTCTCTCTCTCTCTCTCTCCACCAACAAACAGCAGTCAGTCAGTCCACGCCTGTCCCAGACAAGCAAAAATACAGTGCTGTTGTGGTTTTCCTGCAGGCACGTGAGGACGTGGTTTTGCTCCATCAAATATAATAACAGGACCAAACAGCTGGCATGCCTAGGTCATATTGTCCAAAAACAATATGACGCATGATGATTTACTTAAGATATTACCCCCGAATGAAAATGGAAATTGTATCTATGGGGATCACAACAAAATAAAAACAAACAAACAAACACAAAAAACAATAAATTAAATTAAATAAGTAGGAAGATAGAATAGGCAAAAAAATAAAAAAGAATCCCACAGGCCAGGCTACAGTGTAAAACATTTCCCATTGCAGATTTTAGAAGAGAGATGCCATAGCCCAACAAATATCACAGAAAATATATATAAATTAGCCAATACATCTAATATCCTATAGGGATATTATAGCGTTACAAAATGCGACATGCGACACTCACCATAGACAGAAACTGCAAGTCCCTATATGGATATTATACGAATGTTATAGTGATTTTTCGTTAGGGTTGTCATTCACATTTAAACATGTTTTTGAATAGTTAAGATGAAATAAAAGGTGGTGTACATAATCAGGACATACTTTAACATGACTGGCGCTGATCTGAAATTATTTTAAGTGAATTAACAGACTTTCTCCACAAAAATGCACTTAAATGCGCGCAGTCTCAGGAGCGCTTGTGTGGGCCTGGACAGCGGTGAACCCCCGAGTCCATTTAGCTCTGCTGGCCTGAGACTAAACTGTCAGCCTCCGCCATGGTTTCTGTCCCTCCCTGCCTCCCAGGCTGAAGGTGTCTAAAGCTCCAGAAGTGCATGCAGTCTGAATAGAGCAGGGGCCCAACAAAGCGGCGGAGCTGTGGGGCCCCGGTGGTTCTGGCTCTGCATGCTTGCAAGGCTCCGGTGGGTGCGATGAGGCGGTGCAGGGGCTGGGGGCTCCCACTGCATTAGGCAGTAATAGGTTTGGGATGACCTAAACGATTTGTTGACTGGGACAATAAATCTGTTGTGTGTTTCTTGGCATGCTGAGGGGAGGATTACAAGTTGTCACACAAAGGAATGCAAATTGCAAGCCAAACTCTCCGAGAGGCCTGTGGAGTAGCCAGCTATTTGGAGCATTTGTGCGGATCCCTGCTTCTCTCTCTCGCTATTTTATGTTTTTCTATTAGTCCTAATAACTGTGAAGGGCCTGAGAGTAGCCACTGTATTCATCTCAAATCAATGGCTTACCCGCACCAGGCCCTATAGACCTCTACATTTGCATTCTATCGAGTGAGGTGACCAGCAGGACAATTGGCGTTAAGTCTCTTTCAGGGGGCCAAATGGAAATCTTGAATCCTAAATGACATTTTCTCTCGGCCCTCCCATTCTAAAATCCACTCTGCCATATTATGAGATTCATTTTCTGCACGGATTTTCTCACTGGATGGCTGAACCCTGGAGGCTAAAGGTGAGATTCAAAGAGGCCGCTGCATTATGGGACTAGCATGGTGTCAGGAACAGACCAGTCATGTTGTCATTAGGAAGAAGACAATAAAGCAAATAAAAGTGACGCAAAAAGTCAGCGAAGAAGGCTTAAGCTACTATATGCCACAGATAGACTATAATAATATATAAGCATAGACACATATTGTGTACAGCGCACATACATAGTATACAATTTATGTATCCACAGGTTGTGTGTGCTAATATGTCTGGATTTTATTTTATTTTATATAGCCTAGCCTATTCTAAAACATTTTTTATTATTATTATTATTATTATTATTGTTATTATTATTATTATTATTATTATTATTATTGTTAAAAGTGACTAGAAAGAGGTCTATCTTTTTAGTTATTTACTCAGAAGCAATACTGCATTTCTTATAATACTGACCATTCTGGCCATTCTGTACCTTAAACAATACTTAAAACAATAATATTTTCCCATCTTTGTATTTGCCATTGACATTGTTCTGGATTTATTCATTGATCAACAAATCAGTTATATCATTATATTAATTTAATTGCATTTATATCCCTCTTATATCCGAATTATATCTTGTTTTATTTTTTATTTATTCATTTTTCTTCTTCTTATTTTTACATATAGCCTATTACTGATTTATCTGAAGCCGAGATTGCCTGTGTTGGTTTCCCTGCTGCAGAGGGAAGGAGTCAGTCTTCATTCATACTCCCTCCTAGCGACTGCAGAATGAAGTACAAGGACAACAGCTTCCTAAATTAGGGCCCATCAGCTGAAATGCATCAGCAGCAGTAGTCCAACCCACTTTCAACAAACAGAAATGGAATGATTTTCCAGTAATATTTTTGCCATCACATACCCCACTTTAAAACACGCAATCCTAGACAAATGTAGATGTTTGAGCACTGAGTGCACAGAAAGTCTGAATATACTCTGGCTGTCTGCTTCATGCAACACTCCTGATTTTCTTTTCTGCGTTCTTTATTAAACCGGACCGTGGTCTGTCCGCCAACTTTCTGTCAGGCAGCAGATGCCTGAGGCTGGGCGGATGAAACCGCAGGACACGGATCAACACGGAGATAGCGGAATTATTCCCCTCAAATCTCAGCAGTAGACGGTCTGACCTACCGCTGCTAGAGCTGAGAAGAATTAGATACCGAAGAATCTGCGTGTTCAACTCCCTCTACTGCAGTAAAGGATCTACCAGCATCATCACCATCATCTCACAAACTAAAAAGCCTAATGAATTCCATAAATGACTACCTTCTGATTTAGGTTAGGCTACTTATGATTTCGCCATATTATAGTAAACCCTATTTTTGGCATTGCAGCCGTTATTAGTACAATTATAGGCTGCTGACAATACAAGCAATTACTTAGCAGTATCACTAAGCCTAATTCACTTACATTTATAAATGCAAGGACTCCTGTAAAAGTAGCAGATTAATCTTCTAACCTTTATTTATTTAACCAGGTAAATCTCATTGAGATTAAAAATATCTTTTGCAAGAGAGATCTGGCCAAGAGGGCAGTATGGAAGACAAACAGTACATAAAAGTTGCTTACAAGAACATTAAAAGACTAAACACTAGCCTAAGCATACATAGCATAATTAAATACAATCAAGATGAATAGAATCAATCAAGTACATCATTTAAATAGTGCAGAAACATTGTCCAATATAGGTAGTTATAGATTAGATGCAGGCCTATCAACAATTAACAATAATCAGCAATGAATAATAGCAAATATGCTTATCAGCTCAATCAAAGAAAACAGTGTTGAATAAGCATAAAGCAGACAGACAGCAGTCAGCCTGTTTGTGGGCTCAGGGCTCAAATATCTACATTTGCATATAACACAGTCTGCATAAAAACCAATATGTGTTGGCAGAAATATTACTCAAAAATCAACTTACGTCTGATTGTTGCTGTGATGTGGCCTGTCTTGGGTGTCAAAGATAATAATCGCAGCATACAAGTTCAACATAACAGTGCATATACAGTAGTTATGTCTACTACATAATTTCACAGTGAGGTTAGACCTCACTGCCTGCAGGAATGGTTTACAGTCCGTTAGACCTTAGGGATACACAGTGTTTAATCAGGACAATATCCTATTTCGACTTTTTATCTTGTAAACTGATGCTGCATCAGAGACTGACCAGCTTTCTTGCTTTAGATTTCTGTAATGAACTCTGATGGTTGATTCATATCTCTGATTGCAAAAGTCAGCTAGTGTTTTAACTGAGCGGAAGGTTGTTTTTATTGGCGATCACTCTAGAAAGCATACACACACACTCAGACACACTCAAGCACAACATCAATGCACACACTCCTTGTTATTTTACACACACACACACACACGCACGCACGCACGCACACACACACACACACACGACCTGCATATACAAAGACCCTACAATGCTCTTCATAATGCTGCATCGATTGAATGCATTGTTGTCCAGCCATTGGCCCAAGTTTAGCATTTCCTCATAGATTATTTACGTGAGTCTGCACTGTACCTCAGTGCCTTCTCCCCCGCTCCTTTAGACTACACAGCAGAGATAGTTTAATTAAAGAACAACATTATCTTAGGGCAACCTCACTCCGAGCAGCGAGGAGTGCCCTGTTTCCACTGCTGTGTCAGGAGGAGAGAGAGAAAGAGCGCATGCCTACATTAGCTGCTGCTTACCCTCCTCCAACCTATGGCCCATGCTCTCTCAATAGCTTTTAATGGTGTGATTGTAAAACATCTTGTCACATGAGGGAGTTACAATGATGTTTTACAGCCCCCAGCTTTCAGAGATGAGCCATAATATTGTCCCCCGTAACTTTTAAAACAGGCTTTGTGTGTGCAAAGAGTTGCATAACGCCAAAGACCATTATTTTCAAATGCACACTTAAAGAGGGTGTATGTGTGTCCTGATGTGCCTCATAAAGTGGGCACTTAAACACAAGGCCACAGACATCGAGAAAGACGCATGCACACATACGCTCAAACACACTTACAACCAAACAGACACATTTGCCTACCAGCACACACACACACAAACACACACACATACACATAGACACAAATACCAAGTTACATCTTTATGCAACAGAAAAGAGAGAAAGAGAGATATCATTTTATCCAGATTGAAGGAACAGTTAAGGCCTCTTGAAGCAACAGAGAATAGGTGCTGTACAGACACAGAGACAGAGACAGATAGACAAGCAGCAAAGACAGACAGACAGACAGACAGACAGGCAGGGTCAATGGGTTGTTGAAGGAAACAGGAAGACATTGAGCCCCCTAGCTCTCTTCCTCTGTCTTAGTATTATATAAATGGTTCCCATTCATCTGTCATTAATTTGTTTTTCCATCTCCTGCCTGCTTTTAATCAACACTGGTGTTTGAATCCTGATCTGCTGGCCAGGTGATGGCCGGCCCGGGCCCATTATGATTTCTGAGGCCAGCCGAGAGGGCGGGCCGTTTAAACAGGATTCATTTTTTTTTATCAACACTATCATGACCCCTGCGGAACAAAGGCGTGAATATCCATTTCCAAGGAAAAGGGTGAGTGCCCTCTCCATAACCGCCCCCCCCCCCCCCCCCCACTCTCCTCGCCCCTCGGTGTACTGTACGCGTTGCCCTGGTAACCCCATGGGCAGAATGCAGATCAGGGGACGCGACAAGGCAGCCCCTTGTCTCCCCTCACAATTCACCCTGATGATGACTAACACTTTTGTTCATGGAGAGGGCAGGTGGGAGTTACAATACGCTTCAAATCATTTGCCCACCCGAGATCTCCCCTTTCCTCTCCCTCTCACCCCCCCTCCCCTCTCTCTCTCTCTATCTCTCTTCCCCCCTCTCTTTCTATCTCTAACACATCTCTCCTTCTTTAACCCTCTTTCTGTCTCTCTCCATTTGATCCATTTGGATTCTTTTTTGTTTCCCTTTCCCTTTTTTTTTGTCCTTCCACTTAGAGATGGCAGTGAATCCCATAAAGGCGCACACTCGCAGCAGAGGTGGCGGTGGTTGCGAGAGGTCAGTGTTATCTAAACAGACCCATTGGGCTATTTGCTATAGCACCCTCCATCAGGCAGGAAGCTCCGAGGAATCAGCCCATCACTTCAATCAGCCACGACGGCACACAATGAATTTATAATGGCCGGCACTGGACGAGGGATGAAATCAGATGAAAACCAAGAGAGTGAGAGAGTGGGAGAAAGGGGGGGTGAGCGGGGGGGTTACAAGAGAGAGTGAAAGATGGAGAGCAAGAGAGGGCGAGGCACGGAGCCAGAAGAGAGAGACAGAGTTCAGTTGCTGTCCGTGTCAATGACCACTATGTGTGGGAGTGCGTTGTTTGTTTGTGGTCTGAAACCAACAAGTGACTGTTGAAAGTGAGGAGATAGACTGTGACTGTGTCCAGCAGTGAACTATACAGTGCATGTGTGTGTGTGTGTGTGTGCGCGCGAGCATACATGCATCCATACACACATACATGCCTGCCCATGTAAGTTTGTGTGTGTGTGTGTGTGTATGTATGTATGTATATATGTATTTATGTGTGTGTGTGAGCATACATGCATCTATACATGCACACATGCCTGTGTGTGTGTTTCTTTGAGCATATGCGATAACATACATGTATACATATATACATACTGGCATACATACATACATACTCGTTTACATGTGGCGGTGCACATGTATACATTTGTGCATGTGCATGTACATGTGTGTGCACTCGTGTGTGTTTATCGTCTTGTGTGCACAGAGAAGCAGTAATCTTATCGCCGTTCAGAGGGTAAGTACATGTGACAGTAGATATATACAAACTCTAGATCAATATCTCAATAGATTGGCAGATAATGACCGTGCAGACAGATATGGACAATTGCTTCAACATGTATGTTTTCCTGGCTTGTGTGCAGATAGCTTGGCTGAGGGCCACCATCCACAAATCATGGTCCAAAGCTGAGCCTGGTCCAGTCCCGGCCCCTCACTCCCCACCACAGCCTCTGCCCTTTGACCACATTAACTGGTGCAGTCAGGCTCATCTCTCAGTCTTCTCTTATCACCTGGAATCAAACATTAAAAGAGGGAGGGAGCCAGAGTTACTCATAAAGTCAGTGATATATGGGCACGGAAAGGGGGGAGAGAGACATAGATAGATAGATAGAGACAGTGAGATAGAGAGAGGGGAATGAAGTGGGGGAAAAAAGAGAATCACTCAAATGCATGTCAAAAGGCTGAAAAGTGAGAAGGGAAGGGGAACAGAGAAGGGAAGTTGAAGAAGCGGTACAAAGTCTAAACACAGAGGAAGAGAGCGAGAGCTGATGTGAAAAGAATAGACTAAAATTTTTCAAATCCTCGTCTGAAGAATTAAAAGTGGGAAAAAAAAAAGAGGGCGGGAGATGAAGTCAGAGCAGAAACGAGAGAACGAGCAACACCACGCCACGTCCTCTCGTCCTATGAGCGGCCGCTTCCCGCCTCTCCGAGTGTGGCGTCTAATGAAAGCGGGGCGGTGTTCAGCTTGTAGGCAAACAGGCCGTTTTACGAGTGCCACTCCGCAATTACCTGTTACCTTGACTGTCCTGGTTTTAAGAGCGGCCTGGCCTTGGAGTTACCTGGATACACCTGGAGGAGGGCGATAAAAGGCGCTGGGGGTAATAGAGACGCGGGGTTGGGTGGTGAGCTCCTATCTGACCGCCCACACTCTGACCCCAAACTCCATCTGTCTGTCTGGGGCTTTGTGTCTGCGGTGCCAGGGCCGCTGGCGCCCGCTCATCGCCTCCCTGTCTGTCTGTCTGTCTGTCTGCCTGCCTAAGCGTCTGTCTGTGTGCCTGTCTCACTCTATGTGGCCACTGATAGAGCAGTTTCATCAGCTAGGCCTATATACATTGTTTAGCCAGCCTCTACACCATGCACACACACACACGCACACTCGCATACACTTCAAGATTTCAGGCAGGTGGTTTGCTGATAGTGATGGGTAGGAAAATATTTGATGTCCCCAGGATGGCCGTTTAACATTCTCACCCCGCGCTCTGACCTTAAGGAGTGTGCATGCATGCATACATCGCACATTGGAGTGTGTGTATGTGTGTGTGTGTGTACGAGTGTGTATGTCTGTGTTCATTTGTGCTCATGTGCATCAGCGCAGTGAATCTCTGCGTGTTTGTTCACTGAGCATTCAGCCCGAGTTAGCTGGTCAGACCCCCCAGACCTCCATCCTGACACACACACACACACACACACACTCACACTCGCAGATACACACACACACACACACTTTAGCCTTGCTGCCCTGGTTTCCCAAGGGATGGAGCTAGAGGTCAGGGAGAAGGTGGAGGTCAAATGGGCCCTGATAAGTCCTGCTAATAGGACGGTCTGTGCGTGCGTGCGTGTGTGTGTGTGTGTGTGTGTGTGTGTGACAGGATGGGGGGCTGCTCTGCTGTCTGACTGCGAGCAAACACTGATGGTCAAACACACGGCCTCCTCCACCCCTTGTATTCTCTTCCGCTCTCTCCCTCTCCTCCTCTCCTCCTCTTCAGCGACGTGAGCTGAGTGCGGCGCATCGTGCAGCTCCATCAAATTCCATGTGTCAAGTATACAAGTGAAATTTCTCTACTTCATGATAAATGAAATACACGTTGGTGTATTTCAAGTGGACTTGCACAGTACTTCAGTGCTACTAAAATATCATGATACCAAACTATCATCATACCTGTAGTAGCAAAGATTCTGAAGTATTGCCATGTCAAAAGTATTATAAGCGTCTAAATTCAGTGTTTATACAGGGCTATAGGTTGTGTTGGAAGCCTTTATGTATGGAAAAACTTGTCAGCGTGTGGAATTAGCCTGTGATCAAGCACAGAACTGCTTCAAATATTGTTTATTACTAAGTCGTTTCTTATAATCTTTGGTTTGGTATTATGATCACACTTGGCATTGTGATACTTGGTGTGATACAGTCTCATAAAGTAAAATTGTTGTAGTGTGACAGCTGTAGTGTGAGGTGAGGTGAAGTGAAATCTTTCACAGTTTCATGACAAGTGATGATGTTGATGTCCAGTATTGGCTGCACTCAATGACAGACAACCAACCTGTCAGCTGTTTGTCCAGTCCACAGCTAGTTGTCAGCTGTCAGTAAAATACCATAGCTGCTGCCAACAATCCCTTACTTCCCAGAGGAATCTCTAATAGGATTTCTGTCATTTTCAGTAGATTTTGGTAGGTCAAATGGAAAAATTCCCTCATTTTTCCACTCATTCCCTCACACAACTGAATGCTGACAAATATGTCATGGGACTGTCTAGCCTTTTTATTCGTTCTCCACTGTTGATTTTGTTTTTTAGCAATATCTGTGCCAATTGGAGCCTTGCTATGTGAAAATGAGCAGAAAATTCAGGAGCATGGTTAGAGCTGTCCCTGTGTAAACCTACAGTAATCCTCAGCTTCAAGTATCCCACCTCCCACTATCGAGTTTCCAGCTTTTCCACCGATGGGACTTCTAAGGTGTTTGACAGAGCCATGTGTTGGTGTAGCTCTGGAGCTGGTTTTATAGTCCAGATTGGGTGAATTTCAAGACAGGAATAAACACTACTGCTGCTAGGAAAGAGGCGTAAGTTGGAGCAGAGCGCAGCACAGTAGAGCACAGTCTGTTTTCCACACTCCTCCATACTGTATTCTCCAGCAGACAGGGTTTTCTATTGAAAGGGAACAATAGGGTTCTTAATCAGTGGACCTTTTCCCCTCGCCAGTTCCTGGGTCAACTGATGGCCCACACTGCTTTGTCGCAAGCGAACACCATAAAATATATGTTTATGAAAAGGAGAATTAATCACAGAGGGTATCTTTGGATAAAGTCATATTTGTTTTTTATCCCCTTTCTCTGGCTCTGTCTAGGAGGGCTTTCATGTGGCTGTAATTACCATATTTCATTAGCGTGTGGAGTGTCACCGCTGGAGCATCAAAGCGGTTGGCTCTTCGCATGTGCGGCCACCGCTGCCAGAGAAGTACACAACTATCTGTTTTTTTCCCAGAATAAATTCGCCCGCGCCTGTTTTTGAGTGCACTCTCTCCCTCAAGCTGCTGTCGATATCAAAGAGAACCCATTCCGCATGTGAAGTGCCCCTTGTGCAGAATAATAAAGCAGTGCATCATGGCAAAAACCTGTGAAACACAACACTCTCACCACCATCCTTCAATGCATACACACACACACACACACACACACACACACACAAGCACACATGGTCTTCCTCTCTCCTTTGTACCTACTCTTCTCTCCTTGGTACACATTCACTCCTTCTACCTCTGCACTCAAAAGCAAACTATTTCACCTTATGCTTTAATACAGTCATGTCTGAGGAAAGTACCAATAGTGCAACATGCCTGTATTTAGGACCAACATTCTCATACTAAGTTACACTATTTCCAATGTGATATCCATGCTAAGTTTGTTTACTATGCAGATATTCTTTACTAGAAAGGATTCTTCCTTGTTTCATTTTATCTTTTCTAGAAGAGGTTCAGCTTAGTGATTCAACACAGTGAATGTAAAAAAAAACAAAAAACAAAGTCAAATAAAAAAACACATTATGATACCTTGTATTGAACACTGCTTTGACGTATCAGGCTTTGCTCTGCCTCGGGGACTTGCACCTGACCTGTGTTAAGGCCCTCCAAGGCCACCGAGCCCAATCCTACTGCTCCAAGCCACACAGCTTCAAGGGGATTCAGACAAAAGGAGAGAATAATGTCTCAACCAGCACAAACACAGAGGAGCTGCGTGTTAACAGAGCTTACCAAACAGCGCCGCTTTGGCCCCACTATCAACTTTATCAAATAGGATTATCTAGGGGGAGAGCAGCTATCTGCCCAGGGCTGAATACACTTTGTTTTTCCAAAGCTTTATGGCTGCTGTTGGCCAGACAGAGAAGCGAAGCTGTTTGTGGAATATGGGGCAACATTCACCACACAGGACATGGTTAGGGTAGGCAGACGTTCCCTGTAACTCATAATTACAGATCCAGTGTTAGAAAAAGCCTTGTTGTAAACATCCTTCAGCAATAACTCAACAGAAGCTCCGCTCATCGCATGGTTTTCAGTGTGTACGCGTGTTACAATGGATCGTATTAGCTGAGTAACAACAATATGTTTCTGTCAATGTGATAATCACAATCTGTTATGTGTTAGGGATGTATGAACTGCTCAATGTGTTATTGCAGTGATCACTCTGCAAGCTGTAGCTCGACAATCAAAGCAGCACACAATTGAAATGCTCTTAACAACTCCAGCTGCCTGAGATCGATGTTCACCTTGGCTCCAGTGACTTTCTCTCTGTGTGAGGTATTGATCAAAAATGAGGCTGCGGTGCTGAAATGTGAAAACACTGTAACACTCATGTGTCTTTGTCTATTGTACATTTCTTCTCCTTTCAGTGTCTTACTATACCTCATGTATCATAACATACATTGTAAAGGAGTATATATGGTAATACGAGGAGCTTTCAGGTTCTTGATGTAAGACCTTGGACAGAACAAAACAAACGGTCCCTTATCTCGCTCCTCCTCTTTCTCCCCATCCTGTCAATGGCTTCCCGAGAGCACCTTCAGGTCCTGTCAGGGCAAACACGGCAGTTTGATTCTTAATCCTTTTACCAGAGGTGATTTTTAACAACTTCCTGGTCCCCCTCCAGTCAAGTCAATGGGTCTGGAGCCTGATCCACTGCAGGCTTCCTCAGGCCCAGTAAGCCTTAACCTTGGAGGCCCCCCCAGAGGCCCGGGCCAAGAGGGAGGGATGGGTGGGGGGGGGGGGGGGGGAGCGGGCCAGGGGGTGCCGGAGGTGTGTGGAGAAAGCAAGGACCTGCCACATTATATGCTTTAACATGACTGGCAAATCCACCACGGTTAAACAAACTTAACCTTCATTTGTGAAACGGTGCAAATCAAAGGGCAAAAAACGACTTGTGCAAGTAATTACCACCGGGGGAGAGCAACAAGGCAAAGGAAGGATGGAGGGAAGAGAGACGGGAGGGGAAGGGTGGGATGTGGGAGAGTTGGGGGGTGGGTGGGGGTGGGAGCGGTTCTGGGGGACAGCTAAGCGTTAACAGGTTGAATGGAAGGAAACGGGAATCATTTAAGAAGAGGGGCATTTTTAATGAGTTTGCTCAGAAATTGATTTTCCGCCATAATCTTTTATTTATATGCGGCTGGCGGTGTGTCCCCGGCAGAGTGAGGGTCAGCCCTCGGTGCACCCTGTCAGGGCCCCCACTCCCTCAAACAACACCCCAAAGCCCAGGGAAAATGGTATTCTAGCTAAGGCAAATATTGTCCTGTCTTGGCTTAAGGGGCGAAAAAGCTGTTTGTTTTCTAAAAAACTTCTTCTGCCCTTCTTAACCATTCAAGAGGAGACTGTTTAAAGGGAGGAAGGTTCTCCTGAAAAATCAGAGCAAACATGATATTGAACATAGTTTGGAATGTAACCGTCATTATCGTCCAATTAATATTGATGGGATTTTAGAGGCGTTCAATTAAAATCAATCTATCTTTCATCTGAAGAAGCTTTCGTTAGCAGTTAGCTGTTATATCAAATTACACTTACTGTACTTAAGACGCAGTGACTCTACCTGTTTGATTTATTTCACTGCAGCTAAACCCACATGATGTTTATTGTATTGATTCATTTTATCACATCACTGAAGTGTCCAATTAAGTTAGTTCACTCTATGTGATATGCTTTATTTTATTGTAGGGTTGACTATGATAATACATTCTATTGTATTAGATTATTTTCATGACCATTTTATACTGCTTTTTTGTTTTTATTTCATGATTTTGTGAAACTGCTTGATATATTGCGTAGTTTAACAGGTACTGCATTTCCCAAATGTTCATTCACTAAAATGTATTTAATTCTGAATGGGATTTATTAAATTTAAATATTAAAATACACACGGGCAAACACAGCATAAATGATTGAAACAGCTGTTTACCCTATGCCATAAAAGTCCGTAAAACAAGCCAAGAAATATTTCTTGCATTTTGTTATGAGTTATTACGCAATCAGAATTAAGATAACATTTCTTGTTTTGAAAGTGCTCTGAAATGTGAAATGAACTGCACCTAATGTATGGCATAAAATATAAGTGGTATATATTCTGTTTTCCTTATGAAAGCAAAACCTAAAACAATATGTGAATATGCCTTGGTTTTCCAGAGATTGTGTGACCATAATGAGAAGAGAATAACTTACAGGGTCACATTAATGTGTATATGTGTAAGAAAAATATAATTTTATACATTTATGTATAAATATGTATTATTTTTACTTACATTTATATAAATTATTTCTTAGTGATTTCAAAAACAGTATGAACATTATATCTGAAGTATATGGACTAGACCATTAGGTCAAGTTTTCGTTTTAGGCTTATCCTAAATCCACAACAGAATATCTGATGAATGAATTAATACTAAATGAATGTTTATTTGTATATTGCACCACAAGATAAAATTATGTCTCTATAAGCATTCTCCCAAGTTATCTGATAAGTGTCAATCATCTGTCTGTATGTGTTCAGTCTGACGGGCAGATAAGACCTCTTCACAGTATTTCATGGGGAGTTCTATGTGATGTTTGTGCTATTGTCCAAGTTATTATGGGAGTCTAGCGCCACTTAGTGGTGGGTGTGGTAACTGCAGTAGTCTAAAGCAAATATCTACTGAATTTAGCCGATGCATGTATTTCAAATAACTCTGTCTCATAGAGGCTGACTAAACTCTTACGTTTAAATGGTGTGAGTGGCAATGGACAGGAGGGGAACATACAGATAAATGCAAATGATTGATTCCAGTGTTGATTGGACTCAACATGGTGTGTATGATTCATTCAGGCCTGGGAGCTGCCCAGTACAAACAGAGTCTTCTACTGTTAACACTGAGCAGCTCAGCTGGGGTCAAGTGTCCTGCTCAGGGGTTACTTGATGGTACTCCTTGAAGGAAGGGAGAGCATTCATCGTTCACTTTCCTTGCTCAGATTTTCCTGGCCAATCTGGACTCTGAAGCAGTGACCTTCCAGTCTCCAGCCTGCTTCTCTAACCTCTGGGTCCATGTAGTCTAACTATGTCACTCTCACATTTTTCAATCCCATTTCTGTAGCCAAATTATCTGAATACATCATCTCCTCTGCTGCAAAGGTGCTGCCTTCTTTCAATATAGACAAAATTGAGAATAATTTCAGTTTACCTGCTCAGATATTCTGGATTCCATTGCACTTTTTAAGGTAAAAAATGCTAACAAATCCTCTCTGCAAATATGAGAATAGTTCTGCCTTAAAGAGAAACTTCTGAAAAAAGCCCCATGTTCACTATGACATCTTAAAAGTTTGCATGAGAAAATTTAATTCAGTTTAAGTGAAATCATAATTCAATAATGCAAGAACACAAATTTACGTCTGACCTAAAAAAAAAGATAAAAATTGGAGGGTTCCTTTAATGTTCTTAGCAGTACCACAGGTGCTCTTATAAAGAAAGTATTGAACGTTTCTCTGAGAAATGTGAAGATTCTGTAAGCTTTATTGTCAACAAAATTTCCAATATTAAAACACAGATCACTCCAGCTGCTCAAGACGTTGCAGTCTCCACACAGAAAGTTGCCTCATTAGAATCACTTGATATTGTCTCTGCAGACCCATTAATCAATACCATAGCCAATATGGAGCCCTCTACCTGTGCCCTTGATATTCTGCCCAGTAAATGTCTTAATTTCTTTGAGCGATTAATAATTCTCTCTTAAATGCTGGCATTGCCCCTGCTACTTTAAGAATGCCGTTGTTGAATCTCTCCTAAATCCACTCTTGATCCTCACTCTCTAAACAGTTACAGACTGAGCTCTAAATTACCGTACACGTTTTCTGGGAAACAAAAATAGTAGTTAACCAATTAGTTATTTTAATGAAGAGCTTCTCTTTGAGAAGTTTTAATCTGCTTAATACCACTGAGACAGCTTTCAACGTAGTGATGAGTGACTTTCTTTTAGCAGCTAATGCAGAAAAATCCTGTTTTAGTGCTCTTAGATCTCAGTGCAGCTTTTGACATTGTTGATGATTCCCTGCTAGTTGAGAGTCTTCACTGTAATCACTGGGTTGGCCTCTCTGATCCTGCTCGAGACTTCTTTTCATCCTAACTGCAAGACATAACTTTCACTGCAGCTATTGGGCAGTCCAGGTCAGCATTGGCCAAAGTTTCCAGTGGTGTCCCCCAGGGGTCCATTCTGGGTTCAGTCCATTTTTTATACCGAGCTGTACCTATCTGTAAACCAAAGTGATATGAAGCAGTTGGCCATCTTCACTGTTTTCTGCATAATCACAGCTGGATGTCTTTTAACTTCTTACAACTGAATACAGATAAGTCTAAAGTTTGGCCTGTTGGCACTCAAACCCAAAACTGTCCTGGCCCACTCTCTACCAATGTATCTTCAAACTGTAGGAATCTTGGAGTGATTGTTGACTCCAATCTGAGCCTAGACAAACATGCTAAAACAGTTGTGCACGTAAGAGCCAACATTAGAGCATCATCGCCTTTTATTCAGCTGGAAACTGTGATCCATGCTTTTTTATTATTATTATTTATGTGTTTTGATTTCATCATATTTTGTCTACTTGAACTCCCTGTGCACAGAATATCTCAAGAATAAAATGTAGTCCAAAATGCTCCAGCCAGCTCCTGACAGGAACTCAGAAGAGACAGTATATTATCCCATTTTAAGCTTCACTTCATTGACTACCAGTGTAATTTAGGATTGGTTTTAAACTTTGATTACCTAGCCATACCTCTACGTTTTTAACCCCGCACAAGTGAAAGCACAGCCTGAGATCCTCAGGCAGCGCTCTTTTGTTCACTCCAGAGTCGAGGCCAAAGACTAACAGCGATTGAGCTTCCTCCATCAAGGGCCCAAGGCTGAACATCAGGCTGGCCAACTCAGTGTCCTCCTCAGTGTGATGGAAGGCGTGAAATTAGATCAACCAGGGAATCAACATAATTTTAGCTGTCTGTTATGTAAAGTTTACATACCTTATCAGAGAACAGAGACTGATTCAGTTCCTGATTCAGTTACAGCAATAAAAATCCAGCAATAGCTTGTGTAGTGCATTCCACTTCCTCTATCTCTCTTCTTTCAGGTTTTTTTTTTCTTTCATTATCTGCCCCACCTGTTCCTCACACAGTCTATTCTGACTATGAGAAAGAGAAAGGATAAAAATAATGTTTTTCACTTGTTTAGGTTTACACTTAATACAACATTCCTTAGAATAAGGGTCATAAATAAGCACATAAGCAGAGTTCTGATGGGCACATATGCATTTTTTGTGCATAATGCTGTTTCACATTACTACAGTTACTCACGTTGCACATTTCCACCTGGGAGCTGCCCAATACAACCATCGTCCTTAACTGTCAGCCACTGAGCAACAGTTGGGGCAACAGTTGGGGTTATGTGCCTTGCTCAAGGGTAACTCAATGGCAGGGCGGGTGTTTCCCACCATGGTGTTCCCATTCACTCTGGGGATTTGAGCAGATGATCCTCCAGTCGGCAGCTCTCTTCCCTATACTCATGACCTGAGCACAAAGAGAACTCCATTCTTAGTTTCAGCCAGTAGATGGCAGATTGAGATTACCTGTTGCATAGCCTACTTTATCCCATTAGCAGTAATGTTCTCACTTACAAAAGAATAAAAACAATCAGAAAAGAATCAGATCATTTATGGGTGGATGCACACAGGCTCTAGAAGGGAAGGACTTGCTGGTGGAAAAATAATCTCCTTGCAACTTTCAGATCACAAGCTAACATAGTGCACATTCACTTTAGTCCAAATTTTACAATGAAACCTTAAGAAAGACATCTAATGCTTATCTCACGGCTTCATAATCCTTCAAAAACTAATATATGGCTGTCACATGCTGTAACTTCATCCGAGAGACATCTGAGAGCTTATTCAATCAATATGAGACTGACAAATGTCATTAAGTTCATGAAACTTAAACATAACAACAATTTATATGTACATATTAACCTAATAGTCATAGGCTACTTCAGCTGTATTATGTCTGTCTTTCTATACTGCTGACTCTCGTTATGCGCATCACAAGTTCTCAAGTTCTCTTAGGCTACTACAGATCTATTCTATTCTATTCTATTCTATTCTGCTCTATTCTATTCTATTCTATTCTATTCTATTCTATTCTATTCTATTCTATTCAACTTCTCAGATAGGGTGAGGTTCCAAGGTGCTTTAGGGAGACCCAGCCTGCATGATCAACTCCTTTGATTAAACACATATTTACCAAAGAAATCTCAACAAAGTTTTCAAACGTTTATTTTTTCAATTATCTTCAAAAGCAAGAAAATATACTCTTTTTCCAGAAATAATAAATATACAATATTTCTTTATGAACAAAATGCACAATTTACAAAACTGGCAACAGAGTGCTCCACCTCCTCCTACACAGTACAGTCTTACTGTATGCATTCAACTCATTTATCACAGTTATAGCTGTTATAGTTATTAGTATGGTCTATTCTCATCATTAATGTCAATATTATTTTTTTATATACAGTATTACAGTTTTTCTTAGGTGGAGGACTCCACCACACAAACTCTTGAAAATTACAGGTCTTAATTGTGCTATGTTTTATGTTATTCTATCATAATACTTTCATGAGGTTTTAAGACTCTTTCCTCTAGAGTCTAACACATTACTTTATCTTAACAGTCCATCCATCGCCCGAGTCATGCTGAGAGCTTATTCCACACAATACTTTGAGACTTGACAAGTTTCTAAAGACTTGGTGTTTCTGTGGGCTGGACCCCTCCCTGTATTGGAGGCTGACAGTAGGACCTCTCTGTCTCAGGGCATGTCGTCCTGGCTGAAATAGTCCTCCCACCACCTCCTTCAGTCACCTCCGTCACTTGTCTGCATGCGCTGATGGTCAATCCTTGTGTGTCCTTGTTCAGTTACATTCCACAGCTCTGGTATGGAGACAGCAGTGTCTGGGTGTTTGTCTATGTGAGAACTCCACCGTGTGGTCAGGAGGTGAACAGCATGTGTGATAACAGCCAGGCTAGAACACAAGAGAGTGTGAGTGTGCTGTGTATTAAGCCCGGCTGTGCGGAGCTGGGACTGGGCTGGGTGGAGGAAGCTGGACTGTTGTGTTGCACCGCGGGGTAGAGCTCTGTCCGTCTGCGCTGCTCTTGGCGGGTCAATGGAGGCTCCACCGTCACGTAGCCGTTGATTATCCTCATGTTAGGCGGTGGGGTGGTGCTAGAGAGAGGAGAAGGACATCAAAAATCAGGTTTTATCCAGCATTTTCTGTCTGCATGATTGTGAAGGGATTGTTTCTAAGAAAATCACCCTAAATCACAAAGTGGAGCTGCAACAGAGAAGAGCATCCCTTTCTCTCTATTTGTCTATCCCTGTCACCCTATTTGCCAAACTGAAATTCTGGTGTTGGGTATGAACAATAGCGGGAAATCTTCTCCGCCCACAAGAAGTGATGAATCTAAGCTAATGCAATCTGCCTCCTAAACAGCAGCAAGCGAGTGCTCCGTCCAAAGAAAGCTGGACTCACAAACATTAGATCTCATCCCTTTGGTATCTTCTGGTATAAAGTGATCCCAGTCCAGCTGGGTTGGTAAACATGAGCATGCTGTGTTATATGGTTTATTCAAACAGTTGCCTCTTGCTGCCATTTGGAGCCTCCAACATCCAAAGTTCCCTGGTGCAGCTTTAACGTAGGTTGTGCATGTGATTACCACAGGTGGTACCTAAATATGCCCTGTGCATGCAGTTGTAATGTCTATGTTATCATGCTGATCATATACCAAAATATAAAAACAAATTCCTCATCTCATTCCTTCATATTTTTTCTCACTGCTTTGCACAAGTGCTTCCACATGTCCAATAAGTGTCCAATCAAATAACGATTTGGTCTTTCAATTGCACGCATGCATCATTCTTTTCTTGAGTTTAATATCTCTAAGGCTAAATCTTTATGGAGCTGAATACTTCCTCAGTTAAGTCTTCAAAAAGTTGAATGTCTCTATAGTTAAATCTCTGTGGAGTTGAACACCGGTGTGGCTAAATCAGTAAAGTTGAGTATCTCTTAAATTAATACTTTATACAGCTGAATATCTCTATAGTTAACTCTATAGTGTTGAATATCTCTGTAGTTAATCTTCAGATTACAGTGACATATCTCACCCGTCCCCGATGCGAACCCACAGGTCACTGAAGAGGCGGGGTCTCCCGTGGCCGCGGTGGGCTTTGCGAGGCCGTTTGTGTCGTCCAAACTCCTCTAGCTGGCTCAGACTGTCAGGCAGCAGCATGTGGGGCAGCTCCTCCTCCCCCAGGCCAGGCAGGCCCTCTGGGTCTTCTAACTCCAGCTCCAACTCTGGGGAACTGGTCACCCAGCCGGCGGGAGATGCTGTACCTGCCTCAGCGCTCTCCTCCCAGGGCTCCACTGTGGGCTCCTCCCCCTCTGCCACACTCCTGGAGCAGGACAATCAGATAGGGAGAAGACAGGATGAGCAGAAGATACTGACTTTACTTTTCTTAACTAAGTCAATTCATACTCATCAAGTAGCACATAGGTTAAGTGTTAGTTAATTGCTCACTCTTGAACTGATAAAATCGTATCATTTCTAACAACAAGTTTCCATATTGGCTGCCAGTGAATGCTATTGTTTGTGGCTTCTGACCACTGTAATGCTCCCTACGTAGGACCAACTTTGAACTTCAAACAAGGACATGAATACCGCTAAAGAGCCCCGGCCTTGTAAACAGTTTACTGAGTGGCAGAAATACCCAGCAGGCAACATCAGGGGAAGTTGTAACTCTTGTGGTCATCCTGTTCTGTCAAAAATGACATCTGCCCAAAGCAGACCACCCAGGAGCACCAACTCCTCCTCACAGTCTTATGTCATGCTCCTCTTCCTTTCATCCATTACTCATACTTTCTCCTCCTCCCTGGTTGTTTTTGTATGGCTTGTATGTGACTTCTTGTTTCAGGGTGAGATATCGGAAAGATCATCAGAACAGCAGTGAACCTATTGCAATGCACTTCCCCATAGGGTGTTACATTGAAACAAACCATGTAGTGCATGCCTTCTTTCTTCAGTAGAAAGAAGGCGATCAATACACTAGTACGTTTCCCCTTGATGCTGTATTAATGCGCTGATGCCAAGTATTGATATTTTTATTCATACATATTGTAAGGCTATTAATTAAAGATCACATGATGGTGTTCATATGAAAATATGTTCCTGACTCACAATGAAAAAAGTCCTTGAAGTCGTCAGATGTCTGAAAGGTCTTGAATTTCATGTAGTAACTGATTTATGGCTGTTTACTTAAAAGTGAGATCGATTTAATCGCCTGAAAGTATATCGTTTCAGCTTTTTACTGCCATCAAAAAACAGGGCCGTAAAGCGCATTATATCACAGTATCAAATCACAACACTTGGCGTACCACAAAATGTGAAGAATCATAATATTATTGTATTTAGGCCTGATTATCATCTTAATAACGTGTCAGCGTTCTGGTCTGATTCCCACCAGTATTGCTGATTAACTGTAATTAGTCTTTCAGGTCATCATGATTTAGATGGTCTGCACTTGTACTCATGGAGGCATTAAAAACCCCATCCAGGTCTTGACGGCTTGGGTCAGACTGATGATAGTTCCAGGCTGCGGTCAAGCTACCATAAACCCAAAAACCAGCTTCACTCTGCTCTGGCTGTCAGTCATATAATCACTCACTGTTAGACCTTTTGCCAATCGGTTCGAAACACTCCAGGTCTGAGGCTAACAGCTTTCATAAACACCTCTCATTCAGCCATCTTGTGGTGTTTTTCCTTGCCTGTCACGTCACCTCCTATCAGGGAGCTCCAACTGTGTGCGTGCGTGTGGTCGTGTGTGTGTGTGTGTGTGTGCAGCATACGTGTGTGTTTTCTGACCGCAATAAGTCAGTCCACTTGTCAGCTTTTAAACCAGAACTACTGGCTGAAGCCCACAGCTCTGCAAACAGGGCGGTAGAGCGGGAGCAAAGGAGGCTACGTTTACAACTGCAGTTTGCAGTGGGAAGTTTGTAAAAGCAATGGCTGGATGGATGGGGATGTTTTTACTGTAGAAGTTTTTTTCTTTTTAATGAGATTTCCCTTGTTGTTCCTTGTTTTTCCATTTTCACCCTGGTTCAAGTGGCTGTTGTTACCATTTTATGGGCCCAACCTGCATGGCCCTCGGATCAACCCCCTAGGTGAGGAGAGCTGCTCTGTGCCAAGGAATGGGGGTGTACACACACACACACACACACACACATACACACACATACAGTGCACATACACATAAACGTAACATACTGATACACATACGCAGACATCCATACACACACTCCCAAACACACACGCACACCACAACACATGCAAGCACATACAGTACACATACACATGTCCTTCATATACACACACACACACACACACACACACACACAAACATGCACCACTATATGTACCCACAACCCCACACACCCACTCAACCACCTTCCCCCCACCATCCCGAACACACAAACACACACACACACACACACACACACATACACATACACACACATACATAAATGGTTGTGTGGTAGTTTAGGGTTTGTGTGAGGAGATGCTGCAGGACAGAAGCCAAGCCTCTGTGTGAGGTGTGTGTGTGTATGTGTGTCCAACCGCACTCCCCTGCTCCTTGGCACAGTCCTCTCACCCCTCATGCATGTGTGTGTGTGTGTGTGTGTGTGTGTATATTTGTGTGCACCATGGTACACACAAATACACACAAATGGTACCAGTGGCTGCTGAGAATGGGCAGAACCACCTCTGGCAGCTTGTTGCTGGCAGGCAGAGGAGGGAGGGAGGGAGGGAGGGAGGTGAGGAAGGGAGGGAGGGAGGGAGGCAGGGAGCAAAGGAGGGAGGGAGGGAGGAAGGTGAGGAGGTATCAAAGGATTCCTGCATAGCTGCGCTTTATTTGTAACAGAGTACGAATTGGAGAATATCTGAACTACACTTCAATAAATCTACTGAGGTCTTGACTCTAGAGAGAAAATGACGGATGTGGGCCGCTAAAGTTGTGGGGGATAGATTCTGTCTCTGTCTCTCTCCCTCTCTCTGTGTGTGTGTGTGTGTGTGTGTGTGTGTGTGTGTGTGTGTGTGTGTGTGTGTTTGAGCGGCTGTGTGATGATGTATGTCCACATGTATCTGCATGCCTGCCAACAAGTAACGGTGCACAAATGGTCTGTTTCACAATCCATATTACCATAAAGTTATCAAAGCGATGCTGGCACATAAACAGACCCTCCTCCTGTTTTCTATGCATCATCCTGTCAGGTTAGCAAGCTTGGGAGGTTTACTTTCAAAATGTAATCGGTTCGAGATTACTGATTACTTGCTCAACTTGTAATCAGTACAATTCAATACTCAGTACTCAGCAACATAATTGAATTACTTGAAGTTACTTGTTGATTATTTTGCCTCTAAAATGAATAGAATAAGAAGTTTAAAACATATTTATTCCAATTTACAGAATGGGATATAAATAGTGCTGTCACCATAACTAACAACCATTACCAATTATGATTTTAAGATGTGTAAAAGTTTGTCAGTGTCCATAACTTTACCCTAACCTTCACAATGTAAATGCCATTTTCTCATCAAACATTTTCATTATTAACCCAACAAGATTAGAGTTATTTTTTTCATAACCACAGTACTGTAATCCCACTTCATGTAATCTGTTACAGTCTATCTGCCTACTCACTCTGTGATTGGCTCCTGGTGATCGGAGGGCGTGTGGACGATCTCGTAGCCCTCCTGCCTCAGGATGTCCAGCACGCTGTGGTTCCCCAGGAAGTGACCTAACAGTGGACAGAAGGCCAAAGGTCATGACAAATTCAAGGGAAGCGAGAGAGAGATTTTAGTGCAAAAAAAAACAGTTAAAATGTAGATGAAGTTTTATTATGCTCAAACTTTATGCTTACGACCAAATCCGAGCCAGGTTGAGATTTATAAAAAAAAATGTATCTTGACGCCAGAAACAGCAATTTAATCCTCTCCAGTGTTTTTCAGTTTTCAAACCGGGCATAAAATCTTAGCTATTTTTAAATTCTTGGAAAACGATACGATGGCATCTCAGCCAGACTCATAGAACATTTTTATGCATGGGGCCCCAGGTCTTCAACACCGGAAATGCCTTACAGTCAGTGGATCCCCCCCCCCCGCCAAGGCAGATATTTTGCCATCCAAGGTGTGGGGATACTTTGCTAGATTGTGGTGTTGATAGTACTGCAGAAGGTCGAGGTATGAAACAAAGGCTTGTGGAGGCTTGAGGAGGATCTGTGAGATAGCGGGGGCTGTTCAAATGCACGCTTGCCCCTTGATCTACTGGGTGCACTTGTTGCTGTGTAATGACCCCATATTGTCGGCACTCAACCTCCTGCCTTCACCTCCTCCTCCCCTCCTTTCCTTCACCTTGTATACGATTCCTTCAGTCTGACATCAAACAGGCGGGCCCCGGCCCCACGCTGATGAAAGCTTTTTTTTATTTCTCCCATCAGCCGATAATCCTGCGTGTCACTCAACCCGGCAATAAGCTGTAATGTAGCCTGACATCACCTCTACTGCACACACACACACACACACACACACACACACACACCCTGACAGATGCACACGCAAGAAGTCAGGTACCCACATATGCATGTACACACATACACACTCACACAAACACGCACACACAAGAATTTATACATGCACACACAGAGGAATTCATACACACTCACACACACACACCTCAGCTCGCCGCCACAGCTTATTAACAGCACGTTGACAATATTCGAGCCTCTTACTCGCTTTTTGTCAGCCCCCCCCCCCCCCCCCTCCCACTCAGCCCCTCACTCTCTGCCAATTTCACCATTATAATGTTTCTGATCATTCCTGAAAGGAGAAAAAAGCGGCACGCTGGGTTACACTTTCTTGGCCGCCGAGTTCAAAGGCAGCGCTGCGATTGGCTGTGGAGTGAGGAGAGAGGCTACTAACCACAGAGTGTCGGCCAGATCAGACGGGCAGATTACACAGAGGAGCGAGCGCAAGTTTTTGTCTGGGTGAAGGTGGGGGTATGTGTTTGTGTGTGTGTGTATGTGTGTGTTCTCGTATTGCTGTGCTTATGAGGAACAAATGTCTTCGCAAGGAGAAAGAGAAATATGAGGAAAAACATTTTGCCAGTCTTCATTTCTTAAAGGAGGTATTTTTGGAATAGGGCTTGGGCTCGGGGTTAAGGTTACAATTAGGATTAGGTTTAGGTTAAAGTAAGGATTAAAGGTAGTTTAGGATTAGGGTTTGGGTTTAGGGTTAGATTGTCAATGAGGGTCCTGATAAGTATTGCAATAAAACGTAAATCGTCATTTATATAGCACTTTTCAAAACCAACGGTTACAAAGTGCTTCACATGGCAGATTATAAAAAAGCAACAACAAAAGTTAAGGCTATAGTACAAAAGAGTAACAACAGAGGATAAAAAAACATATGAATAAATACGAACAAAGATATAAAGGAACAAGTACATGTGTGTCTGTGAGAGTGGTGAGGGGCTCTGTGCCAATACATTTTCTGTATTCTTTTCCTCTCTTCTCTTCTCCTTTCCTGTTTTAATTTTCTCTTCTCCTCTCCTCTCCTCTACTCTCCTCTCCTCTCCACATTCTTCTCCTTTTCTTTCATCCCTTCCTCGTCAGCGGACAGCCGGGCCAAAGTCAGCTCGTTCAGTGACTGGGCGCTGACAGACTCAACCACGCTCATATCTGTGTCAAGCAGCTATTTCATTAATTTCAGTTATGAGGCTGTGAAGGCCGGGGCAGAGAAGAACACCTCCTGTGTGTTCGCGGGGTGTGAGGTCAAGCTGGCTGTTTGATGTGCTGCCTTGATTTCCTCTGCTCTGCTGTCATGCATAACACACACACAGACAAAGCAGCGAGTGCTCACCACAGACTGACAGTGTCTTCCTATATGTGTGTATATGTGTGTGTTTCATGATGAGATTGTCATCTCCCTTACAGCCGCCAGACGACCACAGTGTTTTCCTAGCGGCCAAGACACACCTGCTCTAAATTTTACATTCTTTAAACATTCATTCCACTAAGTATCCTTTGCAGTGTACAGTCCCTTTGTTGTTTTCAGGATCCAGTAAACAGCATCCAGTAAACATGCACCCACTCCTTAAACAACCCTACAAGTAAACGACCACACCTATACGCAAACAAACACACCGGCAGTGCAAACACATTTGTCTACAACACAACCAAAACACACACAAACACGCATGAATAACCTACATACAGACAAACACTTGCATGTGTGCGTGTGCACACTCGTCACTGTCGGGTGAAAACCTTGTAACTCCAATTTTGGTCATTTTCATGTTTTTAAGTTCAATTGAAGGATTGCATGGTGTTCTATGGGTTGAGAAATTTCTACAACCATTGAACTTATAAATTCCTGGTAATAAAGCTGAAAACAAAGCTGCTTTTCTTTGGTCCGAAAAAGACAGTGACATTTTAAAAATATAAGGTTTTCATCCGACAACAGTGGCATGTGTGTAGTTCAGTTGTGCGCGTGTCTGTATGTGTGTGGTTTACCCGCGTGTGTGTGCGTGTGTGTGATTACGGAGACAACAGCCCTTGATGAGTGTGTGTGGGACTCTGGGCTGGTGTGTTTGTTGACGGAGTATCCAGACAGTAAACAGAGCGGTGCTAAGAAGCTGTCTAAAGCAGAGGCCAGGCCCAACAAACAGCTCCATTAGCCGAGGCGTAATGAGAGGTCCTGGCTGCTAATCGCTCCTTCCTGCTCCTGCTGCATGCAGCGCCTGTAGGCTGACTGCACTGGTGGAGCACACTGTAAAACATGTTGCTACTGGCGCTGAAATGCTTACACTTACTTTTAGGGATAATCCAAAGTAATCTGCTACTCTCCATTGCCAATTCAACCAACTCCCAGATCTTGAAAGCTTTTACATTTGCTGCTTTAAACACCTGCTGTTGGGTAGCTCTTTCCTGGGAAAAACCCTCTGGTTTTCATCAACAGAAAATCCAAGAAAAGACATAAAGACAGTAAAAGACAGTATCTTTGATTGCGAAGTGATCTCTGGGATGTGCAGTGCAAAAACACCACGGCAATGACTGCTTAGCACCAAAGATGTTTGCAAACAAACAAACAAACAAAAAAAGAAAAAAACTAAACGAGGACATTAAGGATTACCACTTTTAAACTATATGGCAAAACTTTACGGCCACTTGCTTAGTTATTTAATGGGTATACTGTGAATGAGATGTTTTGTTTTGTAATTAGTAGTGTTTAAGAGCTATTTTAAATGTTGAATAAGGTATTCTGGGTGGCTCAGGCTAATGCATAAGCGCTTGGCACTGTCACACTGTCACATATCATCTGACTTTCCAGTCTTTCTTGCCTCTCTCTACTGTCACCACTCAAATAAAGCAGAAATGCCTTAAATATTTTCTTTATAACAATATTTAAATCTTCTTAGTAGGAGCTAGCATGACTTTTTGCAGTGTGTACGCTACCTTCCAGGGTGTTCCCCCTCCTGTGGCTCCTAACAGCAGAGTTAATGACCCAGTTACTCCTCTGTTTAATAACCTCTCCATCCTGATTCCTGCTTACAGTAGTGACCTAATGCACTCCACTTCTCCTTCTGTCTGTCTGTGTGTGTGTTTACTGTAACCACCTCGCGTCTCGGCCCTGTCTATTTATCTGTCTGGGTTTGCAGTCTTGCATTCTTCATCATGCATCCTCAAAGCATCCCTGGTTGTCTCTCTGTCTGTCTTCCACTATTTGTTTGTCTTTCTGTCTGTCATTCTTCCTTTCTTGTCTCTCTGTGCAAATGTGTGTGTGTGTGTGAGTGTGTACGCGTCTGTGAGAGAGAGAGAGAGAGAGAGAGAGAGAGAGAGAGAGAGAGAGAGAGAGAGAGAGAGAGAGAGGTGTTGCAGCATGTCTCCCCAGTTGCCACCCAGGCTCTGGCTCCATGGGCCCGACTCCAGCCATGTCAGCACCTCGTTACTCACACCTAGCCTGGGCCTGCACTCCTCCACCCCTCCCTCCACGCCTCCACCCCAGGCTCCATGTTTTCTTCTTCCCTCCATCCATCCCTCCATCCTTCCCTCTCTACATCCCTCCATACAACCTGTCAACATCTCCTGTAAAGAGTGAAGAGAAGCAGGTAGTACAGTGCAGAAAGAGAGAGTGAGAGGAAGGGAGGCAACAGTGACCCAATTAGAAGTGAAGGAGTGATCCAAAATGAAGAAAACATATTTTTCAGTTTGCCCAGAAGTGTATGCAATTACACCATGTAAACAATGGATCAACTGATATGCACTAGGGCTTGTGGGCGGACCACCTGATAAGAAAATCTCAACCACAAAATAAAACACCAGCAGGAAGAGAAAATGAGAAAGGGAGGAGGGTATGAATGGATAGATGAATGGTTGAATGGAGAGAATGGAAGGAGGGAGGAAAGGAACTCGGGTCAGCATGGATAGATATACAGTATATGGAGAGTAGATTGAGGCTGTGAATGAGGGGAGAAAAAGAAGGAAAGAGGGAGGTAGAAAGAGAAGGAGAAAGGCAAGGAGGAGTAGATGGAGAGCAGGATCTGAGAATGGAGAGGGAGGGATAGATAGATAGATAGATAGATAGATAGATAGATAGAGAGAGAGAGAGAGAGAGAGAGAGAGAGAGAGAGAGAGAGAGAGAGAGAGAGAGATAGAGATAGATAGATAGATAGATAATGGAGGGAAATGGAGGGAAGGAAGGAGGGAGTGAGTGAGTGCATTGACGTAGACCCTCCACCCAGAGTGCATGCTGGGTAGCCTACTGTTGCTACAGTACGGTCCAAACAAACACAAGCTGTTGCCTCCCAGCCATTGGAACAACAGATGAAAGAAAAGAGAAATGAAGAGATGAGGGAAAAACGGAGAGAAAAGAGGATGCAATGGAAAGAGTAAGCCGGTGGACAGAGAAGAAAAAACGACTCCACCACCCTAGAGAGGACAAGGGTGTATTCCTCTCCTGATTGGTTTGGAAATGTGCTCCAATGTGTGTGTGTGTGTGTGTGTGTGTGTGTGTGTGTGTGTGTGTGTGTGTGTGTGTGTGTGTGTGTGTGTGTGTTAGTGTGTGTGTGAACATGGGGGTGGGTGTGTTAGTGCATCAGTACATGTTTGATTAATGCGTGTGTATGAGTGCATGCACACGGAAGCCTGTTTGTGTGTGCCGCACATGTGTGCTTGCATGGGTGTGCCTGTGTGTGTGTGTGTGTGTGTAACGGTGTGTTTGCGTACCTCTGTGTGTGTGTGCGTGTGTGTGTGTGTGTGTGTGTGTGAGTGTGTGTATGAAGAGCGAGGTGCTAAAGGCAAAGTCTCTCTGAGTCAGCCCTCTTCTCTAAAGCGCTACCACTCTTTTTTATTCTCTTCAACATGTGAGTAATGCAACAAAGATTTTAATAAGCTCTGCATCCCTGTGTCTTGCCCTGGGTGTCCATTTACACTTTTACTGTACCGTGATCCCTCCATAAATCACACAGCAGCCTTCGGATTAACAGAGCGGAGCCGGAGCAACAGCTACCCGCCGCGCATCGGACATAGCTGAACCATTGCCTCGAAAAACGGCTCACGGCTCTCGCTTGATGTGTAAATCTAAAAAGGCACAGTGGTAAATTCCACTGCACAGTCCTCTCCGGCTCTGGTTTAGTAGCGGGGATTAATAGGAATCTGGAGTCTTTCCCCTCGGCTCCCCCCCTCCCCTCCCCTCCCCTCCCCTCCTCTCCTCTCCCTCTCCTCTCCTCCTCCCATCCCTCCCTCATTCCTCATCTCCATAATGATTTCACTTCCTATGCATGCAGCACCACGTCTGTCTCTCTCTCTCTCCGCACCGCGCTGAGGTGTTATGAGTGACGGCTGTTGACGGGACGCTTCACGTTCCAAGTTCTGGTTGAAGTTCTGGTCAAATACAGAGATCCGTGGGGAGTGGGGGTCGGATCCAAAGGGCAACCGGTGCGGTGCGGCCTGACTGACACGGGGCCATGTCAGAAAAGGCTGGAGGGAAGGCTCAGCGGTTCAGTGTTCAGAGGCTTTAAAGTGTTTCCCCACGTTTAAATATTTAGACTGTGTGAGCCTGCCGCCGCAATCTGCAAAGCTCTCCTGGTGGGCAGAGAGAGAGAGAGAGAGAGAAGGAGTAAGTGGGTGGGGAGAGGGAAAAAGAAAAGAACATAGAGAGGGAAAGGGATAAATAGAGAAAGAAATAGAGAAAGGAATGGGTGGAGGAGGGATAGAAAGAGATGGAGAAATACACAGAGAAAGAGAAGGTGAAGGAGGGAGGGGAGAGTTGAGCCCGCAGTGGGGTTAAAACATTTAGTGAAAATTAGCCCCCATAGTTTGTTTTTGTGCCTGTCAGCTGTGGTCTTTAGCTTCTTTCTCTCTGCGGGGAGGAGAGGAGGATAGGGGGCAGCTGGTAGACTACTGGAGAAAGGTTCCTTTCTTATGGAGACACACACGCACACACACATGAATGCACACGCATACACGTGCATTCGCTAACACACGTACTGTACATATGCGCACAGATGCACCCATACATACACAAACATAGACACACACTAAAACACACACACACACACACACACACACACACGCACACACACACACGTGACGGAAGCCATGGCATCCTCACAGAGTCTCATGGCTCTCTTTATCTCTCTCATCTCATTCTTGCTCCATTGGTTCATTTCCTCTCCTCCACCCTTCACCTCCTCCCCCTCCCCCCACCCTCTCTTTCAGCCCAGTTCCAGTTACCTTCAGTTCGTTTAGACGGGACGTTTAGCTTCTTAATGTAAGTATAGGTACAAAATAATCAGTGGCAGATTTCCTGTCATTACAGTCAAAATGGCAAGTGCTTATATGTGTGTTTAATGTGTGTGTGGATTGAGCGCATATTTTTGTGTTTCTGTGTGTGTGTGTGTGTGTGTGTGTGTGTGTGTGTGTGTGTGTGTTACTGGCATAGCTTTCACAGACATGCTGCCCTGCAGACATGAGCCAATAGATAAAAGTAAGTGTGTAAGTGTGTAGGTATGTGAGGACGTACGTAGCCTAAGGACGGTATGTGTGTGCATGTTTGCACGGAAGTGTGTGAGTGTGTGAAAGCGTGTGTGTGTGGATGTGCGTATTTATGAGTGCACGTACATGTGTGTAATGGTAGATACCAATGTATTATAGCAGTACTCTGAGAACCACTGTATTACAGTATCTGCCTACATCTGTGGGGATTGTGCATTAGTTTGCTGTGTGCATGTAGGCTACATCAATGCTCTTAAGATCAAAAAGCAAGACTGACGTGTCCATGTTTTAGTGAAATGTAGCGTTAAGCTTATTGGCTCTAAATAGTCTATGAGATGTTGTTTCAGTTGCTAATGAAGTGTGTAATCTTTGAACAAGCTAATGAGCTGTACTGATCTAATTACAGCTGGGAATCCAACCAGCGCTACGCTAACTTTAACTAACAGTTACCATAAGATGTTTGCACGCTAACCCACAAAGTTACATTCCTGAACTTTTACAAGACGGCAAAACCTTACATGGGCCCCAGACAAGAGCTAACTGTATTGTTTATGAAAAATAGTGAAATAGCGTGGGTGAATCCAACCAGCACTTCGCTGATGTTAGCTAATACCTTAATGCTAACCCTCAAAGCTAACAAGGTTGTGTGGTTTACATTTACAAGAGGGCAAAAGCTCACATGGGCCAGACACAAGAGTTATTTATTTTTTTACAAATAGTAAAAGAGTATACAGACCAGGGGAAACAGAGACAGACAGATCTATAATCCAACGTGAAAGAGATACTGTCAGTTTTAGACCCAAAGCATAAGGGAATATGGTAAGATCATCTGAGAGTCTTATACTATCAAATAGTAATTTAATGGTCCAGTAAAGAATTATTCAGAAAACTAGCCATAAAAGTTTCAGATGTTCTTGTTTCAGATGACTGATGCTTTCCAATATTGTCAGATGTTGTGTGCATTCACAGTTAAAGGCAGTAGTGTGGGTTTTTCCTATTTTTCAGGTGATGCACTGTATAATATTCACACTCAAAGTGATTTGGATTGGTTATACAACTGGACATGCACCCATTAGACATTCAGAAAATATCAAAGCGAACATATGGGTCTTCATTTGAACACATCATTAAATGAAATGGAAGATTTCTCCCATAATGTTTGGCCTCCCTTTCAGCGCTGTCACGCAAAAATCCCATTACTAATATTTGCGTGTTTTTCATTTTTTTTACTTTAACAAAAGTTCACATACGCTTTCATGTAATAAGTAATTTCCATGACCCCCGGGGCAGCGAAAGCCATTAAAACCCAGTTCACATTTTCAAAAATGTATGGGTGTGAAAGAGAAAATCCACCAGTTAATCTCAATTCCTGAAAAGGTTGACTTTTTGAAGATAAGAGGTACTTATATATAGTCAGTCAGAGAAGCATTTACATTAATGTTAGGGAGAGTGATGGGGCTCGGCTGGTCCGCTAATAGCCACATGACTGATGATAAGATTAAGTTTTAATATCGCACCTCTTTAGTTTGGAATTGTGGGCAGCTAATATCATGCAGACCTTATGAGTGAGTGTTGCTCTGTGTGTGTGTGTGTGTGTGTGTGTGTGTGTTTCTGTGTGGAGAGAGAGAGACAGATAGAGATAGAGATAGATAGAGAGAGAAGAGATGTATCTGAGGCCTCAACCCAGTACTACAGGAGACAGGGCCTGTGCATTGTCAGCATCAGGGACGGAGATGTAGGTGGGGTGGGGTGATGTGGGGTGGGGTGATGTGGGGTGACATGGGGTGGGGTGGGGTGATGTGGGGTGACATGGGGTGGGGTGGGGTGATCTGGGGTGGGATGGGGTGCTGTGGGAGCGCAGGAAGGGACATTTTCACCCTATGGGGTAGGTAGTGGGCAGTGGGGCAGGACAGAGGTACCTCTGTTGGACCACACAAATATATACAGTAACACTTTGCACTTTCAAACTACAGCAAACAACGTTACCTTCTAGGTCAAGCCACACACCTGTAAAAACAAAATTTAAATGCTCACTAAACCCAAAATTGTCAGAGGGAAAGTACTAATAATCTCTCTCTGTCTCTCTCTCTCTATTTGTCTTTTCCTCCTCTCTCTCTACAAGGAATACACACACAACACACAGACACACACACATAACACACATACGCAGTATCTCTGTCACTTCATAAAATGTTCCCGCACTTCGAGGAGGAGAAGACAGCATGGGGAGATAGAGTGAGACAGAGCAGATGAGACAGAGCTAGACAGCAGTGAGGGATGGCGTCAGTGTAATAAAGGAGAGACAGAAGCAGACAGAAAGGCAGATAGATAGACAGGCAGGCACGCAGGACAGCAGCTTCAGACAGATAGATAGACTGAGTGGCAGATAGAGGGACAGGTAGAAAGATGGAAGCTACAGCTAAAGACAGATGGAACAGATGGGACGGCAGGCAGAGACAGACAGAGAGACAGACAGACAGAAAGAGAGACAGACAGACAGAAGGGCTGAGACAAGCAAATATGCAGTCAGAGAGGAAGAGCCAAGGAGACAAAGTGACATGCAAGCAAAATCCAGAAGGGACAAATGAGTCTCTCTCTCTCTCTCTCTCTGTCTCTCTCTCTGTCTCTCTCTCTCTCTCTCTCTCTCAGTCATCACTCCAACACCACAACGCCACATGCGACTGCAAAACACATGGGTCCACTCTGCCCGCACAATGGCCTATTATAAGCCCGTACAGGGGAACATACACACACAAAAATCAACTCTCAGCGATCCGATCAAAGTGATTCTGACTTCAAAACAAACAACGGTACATGTGTATTTTTACAGTAACTACTGTTTTCAGTGATAAACATCTGTAGGGGTCATATGACTTGTGTCACCCCTTTCTGCAAGCAAACACACAGACACACACACACACACACACGTGCAAGCTCTCTCTCCATCATAAACACACACACATTCACTTTCTCTGTATACATGTATATATATATATATGTGTGTGTGTGTGTGTGTGTGTGTGAAGTGGTGTCTAGGCTGTGGCAGTGTCAGGAAATTCCAGGGGATGTTTTCAATAAGGCCGGGCAGCGGCAGCCAGAGAGCTGGCAAATGAAAACCTGCTGAAACACACCACAGAGCTCCAACAACACACCGCCTCGCCTAGCCCCGCTCCTGCACTCCATGATAACTGTGCGTGTGTGTGTGTGTGTGTGTGTGTGTGTGTGTGTGTGTGTGTGTGTGTGTGTGTGTGTAAGAGCGAGAGAGAGTGTATATTTGTGCGCGAGAGGGAGTATGCAGGTATTTGTGTTTCTATGTGAGAAAGAGAGAGGGCGCCGATGTGTGTATGCGAGGGAGAGAATGTGTGTGTAAGGGCTTATATCTATTTACAATAGCGACAGAGAAAGTGTTTTCAAAGTGTGTGCTGTGTGTGTGTGTGTGTGTGCGTGCGTGTGTGTGTGTCTGCGATGTGTCTGTGAATGTGCTTTCCCTTGACTGCTATCATCTGGTGTTGCTGTGTCATTCAGTCCAGGGGAAACTGTGAAGCGTTCACTTGGCCGCATCACCAGCGCTACGTCATAGAGCTAGAGCGGGCGTCTATGATGGAGCTCCGTTACATAATAGTAATAGTGAGCAGCCTTGACTACAGTCCCATGCTAAAGGATAGGATGAGAGACTGTGGGGAGAGGGACAGACTGAAGTATTTTTATGCAAATTATGATGTATTGAATTAGAAAAAGATGATACATTGTGATGAAATCTACTCAATATCACAAAGTTTTTACAGTCACTTGAGGTGGAATAGTCAACGATGTAGGCTTAGTTCAATCTCACTGCATAACAATTCAACTATTCTGATCAAGTGGCTTTGGATATTCTGAAAGACAGACTGTAAAATATCTGTTTGCTGCAATAATGACATCTAGAAATGTCATACACGCTGTCACTCCCATGTGGGCTGTAAGGCGCCCGCAGTGTTTGCATGGTAATTAGCTGGTGCATTAGAATATTGCTAAGTGCACTTCTTTGTTTTCATCTTCAGACAGAATGCCCAGGCATGAAAAACATAATAACAACTTGCGCAACACTGATCAATTATTGAAATACTCTCCATTTTTCTGGTGGATGTGTTTTTCTCATTTATCCGCTTCAGCCCAGCTGATGGAAAAACACCTACTTCACATTTTATTTCAAAAAGTTTTCTTAAAATTCACTTGACAGCTAGACAAAGAGATGCACAAACAAAGACAGAGACAGAGAGAGGGAGAGAGACTGCATAATATTAATTGTAATAGTGAGCTGTTTTGAATACAGTTTCATGCTGAGAGGCTTTGGGAGGGAAGGGAGGAAAGAGAGAGAACGAATGAGAGAGAGAATCAAGTTTATTGAGCTGCTGCTGTGGAATCAGCCTCTTTTCACTTTTCTCAATTTACTCAGTTGGTTCTGTGAGTATTTTCTGTACAAGCAGACCATCAATATGTTGTCATGAAACACTTGGCCCAACAGGGGGTACCAGTGAGTGCGAGAGTGAAACTGCCAGAGCCACTTGGTCTCTTTTGTACTGCCTGGGGTAATTCATTTATGCCTGCTAGGCCTCCTTTACCACTGTCATTTTTATTAATAACCTGTTAGTGAAAGTGAAGAAAATTAGGAATGTCTATTACAGAATGTGTTTGCGTGCAGATGTGTGCAAGTGAAAGGAAAAGAGAGAGAGAACTTTACTGAGAACGTAAGCATTTTCACATAAAAGTATGTAAGCTACAGGAAGGTGTAGGTGTACAGCGAGGGGACAGGGGGAGTGTGGGAATTAAGGTGCTGAGCTGAGCAGAGATGGATGTCCTGCCCGAACCACTTTATACACACATCGTATAGTTTAATCACCCTGTGAAAAAACTCCCGGATAAGGACCACGACAGCTCTAGAGGGCCTTGACCTGAGCGCCGCCCCGGGCTTTTTCCCGACAGTCCTGTTTTCCTTCTGCGCTCTGGACATGGTTCCAGTTGGAAGAGAGGGGTCCAAGGCAAATGCAGCTAGAGGGGCCATTAATATTTATCCTCCATATGAGAGGAAGCCAGTCTGATAAACACAAACACAACCACTCAGGCCTGTAGGGAAGTTGTCTGGAGCAGAGACATAGAGAGAGACAGACAGAAAGACAGAAAAGCAACAGAGACAGAAAGTGCCAGATCATGCTCTCTATGTATGGGCCAATCAGACAGAGAGTGGGTGGTTTTCCCAAAACCTTAACTCTCACATCACAATTATTCCGTTATATAAGGCACTGTAAGACAAGAATAATCCTAGTAGTGCTATGAGGCCTTTGCCTACAGTTACACTTGTCATGTTAATGTGATTTTTGAGATCTGACCATAAAGATTGGATTTTATGTGATCACATCATTGTGCGCCCACACTTGGCCTGGAAATGCCGGTTATGTGTCTCCCTTGGCTGTATTTATTTAAAATATGTCTGGATTACTTTAAGCCACTCTCTTTCTTTCCTCTCCATTTCTTTTCATTTCTCATATGCACACTGTGGCTAGATCGTATTCAGACTATGAAGAAATCTGTGCACAAAAATCAAGACTGACCATGTCCACAACTAGTTTTGAAGATAAAGAGATGTGAGCAAAATCTGATTTCTGTGTTTTGCAGGCCTATCACTTACTGTAATACATCCTGGCATCATTGGATGATAAAAGTCGCATTGAAACGACAAGGATATAATCGCTGCCAATGGGAAACCAGGCCCAGCAGAGACAGTTACAGGGTTGTAAAGATACGAGGTAAAGTTTTAAAGCCAGAAACAAGAGATGAGAGAGAGGAAGCTTTGTGATAAGAGCATGGGAGAGAGAGTCTGTAACTTGTCTCTGCTCTGCTCTCCCAAGGCCTACACTGAGGCTTGTGTGTGTGTGTGTGTGTGTGTGTGTGTGTGTGTGTGTGTGTGTGTGTGTGTGTGTGCTCACTCCCAGCAGGCTAACTGCAGTGGTTCTCATCACCCCACACTAGCTGTCAGTTCTCTCACACACAGCGCTGCAGCCTGCAGGTGACCCGACACACATGTTCACCTCTTGGTCTATTCAGTCCAGGTTGATAAACAGGAAAGCTAACATTACAGCTGCCATACTGCAGGGCAAACCCCTGCAGAGGCCAACTTTAACCTCTGTGGCAAACCTAAAACTTCATTAGGAAAGATCTTTATGTAAAAATACACCCATCTAATCAGCCTAAATTATTAGCAATAGAGGAGCGCATCCTATCCCCTCTAATCAAGGCCCTGTAGTTTTGTCTTATTTGGCCAAATTAAATTCTGTTGTCGGACACTTTTCCACCCCGAAGAAGTGACAAATCAAAACTCAAGAGTGAAATACAAACTGTCTCCTAAACAGCAGTGAGTGAGCACTCCACCCAGAGAAAGCTGGACTCACCAATGTTAGATGTTTTATCTCTCTCCTCCCTTTGGTATCCTTTGCTACAAAGCATCACAGACCGGCCGGGTTGGTAAACATGACTGTGCTGTTTACTGTTTATTGACTTCACGTTATATAATTTCTGGGTATTGAAGGTTACATTTTTTTGTTACCTCTCACTACCATTTGGAGCTGCTAGCATGCAAAGTTGTCCAGTGCAGCTTTAATTATTTTTTTTTTCACAAACCACAGGTCGATTAAAAAAAATAAACAAAAAAAACCAAGCCTGAATTCTCAGCAAGCATTTCATGGATGGCAGTGTGCAGGTGGTGGCCAATTTCTACATCAACCCAAAGAAGCACAGCATTTTCACAATATGATATCATGGCATGGTAAGACATGTTGAAACAGCTTTGGAAACTATTTTTAGCAGATATCAGAAAGATATTTAGGTCCCAAATACACAAACCGAAGCACGTAGCAGCGATGGACGACTACGACCATCTCGACTTTCATTCTGGCTCCATATTTACATTGGTTTTCAATGTTGTTGCAGGCCATCGTATCAAGATCTATTCAAAGTCAAAATGTTTGCTGGGAATTGTTGTTAGTTTACTTAATGTGAGCTGACAAGGTTTGTGAGTCACAGCCAAAAAAAATTCCACTGTATTTGCACACACACACACACACACACACCTACACACACACACACATACACACATTTGCCAGCATTTGATCAGTGGCTCGTGGTGGGTCCCACAATTTTTTAAACCGTTATTTATCCAGGGAAGGTTTTTTGGCTGAGCACCATGCTCTTTTTCAGCGCTGCCCTGCTTCACATTCAAACAGTTATACACTTTCACTGCCCAATGCAACCACAGTCTCCTAATGTTAGCCAGTGAATTTAGACTCAAGTGCCTTGCTCAGGGGAAACTCAGCACTAGCAGTATGTTGAGGGGTGGGGAGGCTGTTAGTCATTCAGTTCCCCAAGGGATTCAATCCTGCAACCTCTTGATCACAAGTCCGCTTTGCTAATTGCTGCCCTCTGGGCTTTTGTTTGAACCGTGCTCTAACACACCAGTTCAGTATGCCACATCAAAGCTTAGTCTTGGCATAGTGGATTGTTGAGAGATGTGTAAAAGAGGGCAGACACAAGATTTTGGTGATTATAGGCTTAGAAGAGCTAGGTGAAAATGTATTATTTTAACCTTTATTTATCCAGAGAAAGCCGACTGAGCACATTTACTCTTTTCTAGCAACACTCTGCTTCACATTCAGTTCTACACATTCCCACCTGGGAGCTGCTCAGTAAAGCCACAGTCTTCTACTGTCAGCCACTGAGCAGCAGGAGGTTAAGAGCCTTGCTCATGGGCAATTCCACAGTGGTTGTTAGGGGGGGACTCAAACCAGCAACCTTCTGGCTCTTAGCCCGCTTCTCTAACCCCAAGGCTTCAGCTACTCTGCCATGTTATATGAAGTTTTTTTTTGTTTGACTGTTGTGTGTTTTTCAGTGCCTTTTTTGAAACAGCCTAGTCAAAAAAAAAACTGTCTGGAATGTCAATTTTAATGCTTAAGTAGAAAAATAATTTCCGGCACATCCCATCCACCCCTGTGTGTGAATTACACAACACAGTGCCAACAACTTCAAAACGGAAACATTGCTGTTCTTTACACTTCCTCACTCCCCTCCGCTCCAATTCCCTCATGCTTTAGTTTTAGCCTAAGGCGTTGGACTGGGTTCACTGGCTATCTGTGGTTCACATGACTTTCATTGTTCCATAACGTAAACACGTTGTTTAACAGGAGAAGGATGTATCATCAGTCCTTATTTCCTCCACTGCGTACACTTCAGTGGAACGCCGGTCATTGATGTATTTACCGGAAACGACACAAATTCATTACTTCATCATAGTCATACTTCAAACAATTCGCAAACATATATCAGTAAACATGTGTGGGATATTTGTGTTCTAATAGAGCAAAACACATGGACACACATGAACACACATGCACAAACAGGCACACACGTGTATGGATATACAGACACACACACACACACACGTGCATGGACACACACATAGCAGCTGGATGGTGCAACATTGGCCTTGTCCAAACACAGAGCAGAGAGAGCACAGGGAACGAAAAATGCTCAGAGGAAGGAACCAGGCGTTCAGCATTAATCATACACTATGGCACACACACACACACACACACACACACACACACACACAAAGTGGTACCACCCATTTTCAGATGAACAAACACACATACAGAATTATAGTACACAGACACATAGACACACACGTGGACGCACAGTCACAAATGTACAGTCACACACACACACCAGACCATACCACCTGTTTTTGCAGGCAAACACACTTGCACACAAACACACATGGAAACACACACACCTACACACACACACACACACCACACTTCCCTTAGGACACACTACACCATTCAGGAAACATTAGCAGCATTAGCCAGGAATGCTAATTGAAACAAACAGCTCATGGTTTCTTCATTTCTGGACTGGGGTGGGAGCTGGCGGTAATTGAGACTTCTGTGTGTGTTTGTGTGTGTGGGTGTGTGTGTGGGTGCGTGTGTGCATGTGTACGTGTGTGTGCATATAGCAGACACACAACTTTTGCATGCCAGAGATCTGGGAACCATTGTACACTATTATTGTCCTGCTTTTTCTCCAGTTTTGCTTTCAAACACGAAACAGAGCAAATTGTTCACCATAAACACACATTAGCGCTGACAGAATCACTGTTCCAGACCCACAGCAAACCTGATCTCCCTTTCACTTCACACTCACATGCACACACATAAACACATGCACACACACACACCAGATCTAGATGTAACTCCAGCCCTGTCACTTGGGGCTAAACCCATGAATTGAGGATCATGCGCCTGGCCGTCTCTCCTCTTTCCTCCTTTCCTCTCCTCCCTTCTCCTCTTTGCTCCATTAGTCTTTACGGGTGCTGTGGGAGCGAAGGATGAGCGAGGAACACCGCGAGCCTCCTGTTGTCATCCGTCTCCTCTCTCCACCAAATAAAAGAACACAATGAGCACTTCTGACGGGGCCATAAAGAATAGACATCTATTGTTTCGTGCTTCTGTCCGCCGCCCGCCTCAAGCCCTCCACCTGCCTCCCCATTGCCCTCTGTCCCAGCTCAGCGGTGTGGAGAAGAGACCGTACGAAGCAGAGGGATCATTCACCGGCCGAGAAAGCTCTGAAACCTGAACTTGTTCTTGGGGGGATAAAAATCTGTCTTCAAAAGTACATTTGTTTGGCTGACCAGGTTTTCTGGTATATCTCAAGTTGTCTTTCGCTAGTGATGCTGTGAGACATCGGCTGCATGAGCAGTGCAGTTGGACACACTCATCAGTGGCCTGGTTGTGCAGATGGGAAATCTCTGTTGAAATCTGGTTTTAGTTTGAAGGGATACGCGTAATCACGCCTGTGGAACCGGACTAAACAGATCCAAGCCTGGATGACAAAGCATGACGCCCACTGTTTTTTCTGGGATAAAATCCTGTTTTGGTGCATAAAACAGTCAAACATCAAGGAAAATTTATTGTGAATCGCTTTATTTTCCCACATACATATGCAGTCATCACAGAAGCCCAATTTTTAGTGATTTTTTATGAAATTTTGCAGCACTGTTTCTCAGCCCCCATCAGGACATATTTGGGAACTCTAGAATTACTAATGCAAAATAGAGATACAGGTTGCTGGGACATTGCCAGAGCCCAGCTGGTTTTATACTCTACCTGGCAGTTAATTACATTCACCTGGTGTAATCAGGGCTAGAATGAGATTTGAACATAATCAACTACCAAGTAAAATAGAAAACCAGCAGGACTCTGGCTCCTGAGGACCATGATGGATAACCACTGGCCCAGAGTTTAGAGAGATGTCCCATAACCAGAAGGTCACAGGTTTAATCCTTGCAACAGCAAAGTGGCCTGTTGAAGTGTCCTAGAGCAAGAAACTGAACCTCTACCTCACTCTTACTCATTAATTAGTCAGTTTCTCTGGTTAAGGCTGTCAGCAAAATGTCTAAAATATCCACCATTACACAGTATATGACCCCTTCCTCCATATCCAACCGTCCCTTACCTGCACCAAAGGCAAAAAAGAAGGTCTGGGAGGGGTTTCTCTGCAGCAGGGCAGAGACACGGCGCGCCATCCGCTCATTGCGTTTGTAGATGAGCTCCTGGCGGAAGTAGCTGTCAATCTGCTGGGCCGTGGTTCGGTCATGAGCCGGCAGAGAGCTGTTGATGAAGTGAGGGAGCTGAGAGAGAGAGAGAGAGAGAGAGAGAGAGAGATGGAAAGACAGAGCGAGAAAGAAAGAAAGAAAAGGAGAGAGAAAATTTGAATTCTTAAATGCCTTCACAGCTTTTATGCTTTTATAGTCACAGTCCATGGGTGAATACAAACCTCATGAAAATACCCTTATTAAAACCATACATTAACCAAAAAAAAAAAAAAATGAGAGAGAGAGCGGGAGAAAGAGAGTGGCGACTGAATAGGGGAGTTAAAAACAAATTGAGGGGGATTGAAATCGGGATGGAGAGAAAGAGAGAGGACTGAAAGGGAGTGTTGGTGACAACCTGGCACATGTGTGTGCCCGCGTGAGTGTGAGAGCTGGCAACGCGGAGTGTTTCTGACGCGACAGCCTGACGGAAAATGACCAACGCAAGGCTCGATTCTACGAGCTGGATTGAATGAGAGAGCATCGATGAATGGGAGAGAGGGAGAGAGAGAGAGAGAGAGAGAGAGAGAGGGAAAAAAGTGTCAACACCGTGTATGTGTGTGTACGCAGCTTGGTGCATGAAGGTAGGTACTTGTATACACTTGCAAGTACAGTATATCTGCAAGTGTGAGTGTGTGAATGTGTGTTTAATTGCTGTGTGATTTATTAAGAGCCAGACAGGCAGAGACAGACAGGCAGGCAGGCAGAGACAGACAGCGCTGGCTCCGCTCCACTCTTGGCTGGCTGAGTGGATTCAACAGGCCGTTAATCTGAGGGGATGAGCGGGGGTCGGGGTGGTGGGGGGAGGTGTATGGGAAGGGGGGGGGGGCAGGACGGGGGTCTGGGCTGTTCTGAGACACTGGAGGAGGCAGACTCACTTAGAAACATACACATACACATATACACACATGCGTACTCTCTCCCTCCCTCCCTCTCAGTGTATCTTTGTACCTGTATTTCATCCTCTCTTTCACTTTCTCTGGCTCCATCTCTCTCTCTCTCATAACATATATGCAATAAAATATGAATTATTTGAGATACAGTAGGTGAAATCCCAGTACTAAATTTTAAGCATCATCAGTTTGGTCTATTCCTTCTCCCTCTGTTATCTTACTGTCAATAATAAAGACCTCTCATTCTCACCTACAACTGTTGGTAGCTTTTATATTTGTAATAGGGTACTTAAATTGGGGAATATTTCTTTACATTTTAGGATTTTAGTTTCTCCTATCTTGTCATATTTCAGACTTTATACAATAACCATTTCCTTAATGTTGCAGTGCTTGCAAAGCCTCTGATCCATGGGCACCCATGATTTTGAGCGTCTTCCTTTTTCAGATTTAAGGTTCTGGTCCCCTTTAGCAACAGTTTTTATTTATTTAGTTTCATGAATGCTCTTCTTCTTGCTTTCTCTGTTTAATGTATGATAGCACTGAAGTTTATTTAGAATTTTAATTTATCTACGTTATCTGGGTACCGTCTTTTTAAAGTCACAAAGAAATGAAAAATTACCTTTTCACTGTTAGCTAATGCTAAAGGCAATTTTTTTTTTTTAAATCTCATATTTTTATATCAATAAATCCCATTGCTTTTACCTCCTGGAAAAACACATTTTGCACCGTTGTTGTAATTAACTGAAATGTTTCCTTGTGACTTTAAGTGGAAGTCAATGCATTATATCTGTCCTTGGACGGGTGTTGACATATGGTGGGGAGATCTTACGCATGTTGGCTCAAAGAGTCAGATTCGGGGTTGAGGTGGTTGCAGAGGAGGGGTTGATATTTCAGTGGGATCTCTCTTTCTCTCCTCCCCTCTATCATTCTCTCTCCCTAGTCTCTCTCTCTCAGAACCAGGGGAACACAAAGCACCTGAGCCCAATCCCATCCCGGCCCTGCTTTGCCCAGCCTGCACCCGGGGAGTATCGCCTTCCCCCTGCTGCAGCTCCAGGGTCAAACCATTTGTTAGGAACATGTTCCCCCTCCTCTCTTTCTTCCAGAGTTGCCCCACACTCCCCAATGAGGGGGGGGGGGATGAAATGATGGAGGGATGGGGGAAAGAAAGACAGCGATAGGGTTATCAGGAGAAAGGTTAAAGGGGGCTCCTGGGGTGGGCTGCGAGTGTGTATATATATATATATATATATATGTATATGTGTATGTGTGAATGTGTATGTGTTTGTGAGTGCACATACGCACACGTTTGCACTGTATGTGAGTGTGACATGAACACACTGAGACACACACACACACGTGCGCACAGTGGCTGGCTCAAGCTGAGCTACAAGTTGACAGAACAATGGAACAGCTGCAAATGGTGTATAAATCAGTGTGTGCGAGTGTGAGTGTGTGGTGTCTGAACGCATGAGGAGATTTATTGAAGCACATATGTATAAGGTGCTGCTCTCCAGTATCCATCCAAAATCTCTATCTTACTCACTCTCCTCTTCAGCTCTTCTCCCCCTTTCTCCACCTCCAACACACTCTCAATCATCTCCTTTTGTCTTTATTTGTCCCTAAAGCATAATGGTCGAAAGGTTATAATTAGGGATGGGACGATATGCTAATCTCATGATACAATTTTATGCGTGATATGGGTTTCACGATTCAATACAACCATGATACGATGTAATAAATAAAACTTCAATGATAGCAAAGTCTGACTGTGCAGTGTTATGTTTATTTCTGAGCCACAAATCTTTCTAGCAATGGCATTGGCTTGCTAGAATGTAAACAATTTAAAAATGTCATTACAAAGTGCAAATAATATAATTTGGATGGAGAGCTTATGAAATTGTGATGGGCAAGCCGTCTCATTTGTGATTACTACAGCAGAATAAAATGTAGCTAATATGATTTTTTTCTGCCCCACGATACGTATTGTCACATTTTTATATTGCAATATATTGAATTTCAATATGTTCTAGCATCCCTAGTTATAATCCAGGCCTAAATGGGATATTAATTTCTTTCATTTTACATTTACATTTTAGGCAGTTAGCAAAACACTCTTACCCATTGGACTTAAAATGGATGAGCAGAAAGGGGTTCAGTGTCTCCCTCAAGGACACTTTGTTGAACCAGTAACCTTTCAGTTACAGGACGGTCTTGCTGTTTACTCCACCATGCTGCCAGACGCATTTATGGTTTAAATCGGTCAAAAATCTCCAAGTTCTGTGGAGTGTTTTTTTTTTTTTTCCGCTTCTACGGTCTACTACCTCCATTATTAAGATAAAGCCATGTCCGCAGATTCCATTTGGACATGATCATAATCCAAATGGTTTGTATGACATGAGCCACATTACTCAGCTATCTGCTTGTTTATATCCTGTTTTGTCTCACAGTGCTTTTAAAGGGTAAGTGACTATGCTTCATCGTCAGTGAATGCCTGAGCTTCGTTCTTCACCAGAAAAGGGAAAGGGAGTAGGGAGAATATGAAGAGAGGTAAGTACAAAAATGAGCAGTGAAAGAGAGCCACATTCACTCAGATATCTGCTTGTTTATGTCCGTTAATGTCTCAAAAATGCTTTTAAAGGGAAAATGAGTGAGGCTTCATCATCAGTAGATGCCTGTGACTTGTTCTTCAACAGAAAAAGGATGAATATGGAGAAAGGTAAGTACAAAACTGAGTAGTGAATGTAAGCCACATTCACTCTGATATGTGCATGTTAAAGCCTCGTATTGTCCCGCAATGCTTTTACAGGGTGAATGACTGGGGTTCATGTGTGATTGGCTGGGCCTCATTCTTAATAGGTAAAAGGAAAGGGAGTAGGGAATGAATATGGGGAAAGGTAGGTAAAAAAACAAAGAAACTGAGTAGCGAAAGAGAGAGTTGGAGAAGGAGTGCTTCATCTCTGGTCTGATGAACGAGGATAGCTTGAGTGTTTTATGAAAAGAGAGATAACAGAGGGGTTGGGAGGTGGGAGGGTAGCGGGGGTGAGGGAGGTGGACGGGGCAGCAGATAAGTTATCACAGGAAAGCCCATTAGCGGCTCTCGATCCCGACCCGCTCAGGAAATGTGGAGCGACAGCGAGATATTTCCTCCCTTCCTCACTACTGGCCGCACTCTGCAATCACTCGCTCAGTCGGTCCATCCTGCCAGGGGCCTCCTCTCTTCTACTTTCCTTTTCTCTCTACTCCATCTCTTTGAAGTCCCTGTTCCCTTCTCTCCTCTTCCTTCTTCTCCTCTTATTTCTTCTCCTCTCCTCTCCTCTCCTCCTCTCTTCTGTTCTCTTCTCCTTCCCTTCCCTTCCCTTCTTTTCCCAGCAAGACGGCAACATGCATGAACTGGCCAAGTTAAACCTCAACCTGATATAAGCACAAAATTTTCACAATATGATATTATGGCAAGGAAATAATTAATTCAGTTGGGATAATTCATTTATCCTTATTGAAGCAGCTTTGGAAACTGTTCTGAAATTTCGGTCCAGATTTCATTTCACAAAGTGATGCAGGTAGTAGCCAACTCCAGATGTCAACTCAACTTTCATTTTGGCATTATATTTAAACAGGTTCTCAATGTTGGTGCAGGCCATCGTAACAACATCTATTCAACGTCAAAATGTTCGCTCAGTTTCCTTTCCTTTCCTTTCCCTTCCTTCCTTCTCAATATCTTTGAAGTTGTTCCTTCCTTTTCTCTCTTTCTTTTCTTTACTCTCACTCTTGTATTCTCTGTCTCGCTCTCTTCTCTCTCAGTTCTGTCTTTTCTCTCCTTCTCTGACTTTACTTCTTTGACTCTATGCCTGGTGGATCGGACCCAGCTGAGTAGCCAGTGTTGAAATGCATTAACCCGTCTTGCTCCATTCTGCTCTGCTCTGCTTTGGGGCCCATCATCGGCCTCCTTCTAATACGATGAAGATTGAGTTGGGAGAGCATCAGGGGTGTTGGGGGCCTCCGGATTAGGCTCCATCTATCAAAAAACACCTGCTCCTTCGCAGCCCTGGAAGTTCACACACACATACACACACACACACACACACACACGCACACACAGACACACGGACCTGCTATAGATCACCAGGCTACGGAGGCAGGCACCGGAGTCAGGCGTCTGATTGCTCTAGCATGTGCTGAGGAATGTTAATACGTGTTATTATGACATGAGGAGCAGGGGCCAACTGGTATGATTTAGAGAGCCCACGCAGGAGACGACTGTAGCCACGGCTGGAGGTGAAACTGTGGCTAACATGCTCTTCATGGCCTTCAGAGAGAGAGAGAGAGAGATATGGCGAGACATAGAGAAAGAGAGAGAGAGACAGATGGAAAGAGAGAGAGACAGAGAGAGAGAAAAGGGGTAAGTGTGCCCTTCAGCCATTTGTCAAGGCTTAACAACGTTGCCATGTTGAGTTTTGAAGTGCCTGTAATAATCGGAGAGTTGAACGGTAAGTTGTGCATACTTTCCATTACTTTCCGTGTCTCCAGTGTAAATGATGTGGAATCTCGGCAGCTGAGCGGTGAGTTGAGGTTGCATGGTGTGTTAGGTTTAATGGGACTTAAGGATCAGCAAGGGAAGTTGAGACAGCGTAATTAACTGAAGAGGAGGCCTACAGACTAAAGACTGCATTTGAGGGTGGAGATGGAGCAAGAACTATAAATGAGCATGGTGTGTGTGTGTGTGTGTGTGTGTTAGGAAACACAAAGAGAAGGAGGTCAGATGGGGTATTTACAGCAGGAGTCCCAGGCTATTAAAGTGCTAGACTATCAAGTGACTTGAGGGTGACATGAAGGATTTCAGTGGTGAACTTGACTGGGAGTCAAGGGAGGTGGTGGATAGTTGGTGGATGTGCTGTGATGTGGATTTGGATTTGGAGTGCCAAATTTGACCATAGTGACGATAGCCTAATGGTAGAGAAGTGAAGTGACTCGAAACGGGGGTCAGACCGATATGGGTTTTTGAAGGCCGAAGCTGATATGGATATTTGGGGATTTGAAGCTGCCAATAGCTGAAATTGTATGCAGTATATTCAAATGTATTTTATGCCAAAAAATCTTCCAAGGACTGAGTGTTTCTCCCAGAATATTATTCTTTGCGGTGGAAAAGCACTACATCTAGACCATGGGACAGTAAAACTCTCCATTAAAACCCATGCTAGGGAAATTCTTTGGTTGCTTAGCAACTCCTAAAGGCAGGGTGGAGCGGGTTTCATTGCAGGTTTTACAGACTGCCATCCCTGAAGCTGTTAAGTAAAATCATGTCCTCACCTCCATCATATCAGCAGTGGCCAACAATGACTGGCCGGTATCCAGTTTTTATTTAATTTTTAAGTCAATAGCGGCCCAATATATCGGCAAACAGAACCGTCTTGAAACCCCGGACCAGCTGTGAAAATCTGGGTGGGGTAAGTAAATGAGTAACAACTACCACTGAGTTGCCACTGAGTAAGGCACTTACTAAGCCCCAAGGGCTCCAGGGGAGGTGCTCTCCCTTCTCTGGATAAATAAAGGCTAAAAACTAAAACACGAGGCCCAACCTGTGAGGTGTCGTGGTTGAAGATGATGGAGCTGAGGTCGCCACAGTTGTAATGGGTAATGAGGTCCTCGGTGGTGTAGGAGCCCTGCAGACTGCCCGCTCGGACGCCCTCATGCTGCAGCAACGTCTGGTTCAAGGCAAACAGCACCTGCAGGGAGAGAGAGAGAGAGAGAGAGAGAGAGGAGAGAGATGGGAAGGGCACTGTTAAACTCGCCGCAAAAGGGGATCATGTTGTTTTCTCTGCTTTGTGCTGAAGAGGAATTTGCGTGCAGGGAGAGAATTTTTGTGCAAACAGGGCCAGTGTTCCTGTTTAAGAAAATGTGTGACTGTATTATAGAACTGAAAAGTTATGCTGAGTGTTGGTAAAATACAAGTATTTTGCAGAGTTTTCATTTCTTTCAGGATATTTACATACACTTTCCATACGGGCTGACTACAGGTAAAAGCAGACCACAAAAGGCATGGCAAGACTCCAATAACTTTCTCCTGAAGGAAGGAAGGAGAGAAAAGGGGAAGAAAAGGAGAGCTGGAGAGAGAGAGAGAGAGAGAGAGAGAGACCCTTTAAAAATAAACCCTTTCTCTCTCTCTTTCACCGGGGCCCGAGTGCCGTAAATTTACAACCCCCATTAAAATCAAAAGTAAACCCTCTTTAGAGAGAATTTATAGTGTGCAGCCGCCAGCCAGCCCAACGACTCCACAGCTGTCCTAGACACCAGGGGTTAACCTCCCTGCTCCCGCCCTCCACACTCCCACGCCACCTCTGACTGGCCTGCCGGCCGGGACTGAGCTGTCAATCACCGTTAAGCTTTCCTACAGAAGCCAGAGGTGTGTACGGACGGGAAGAAGTTTTTTTTTTTGCTCTCTCTGTGCATGGAAGTGCAGCAGATTTCACACAGTTCTACATTGCACCCAGTAACACATTCACATCTTATGCGGTACTGTTGTTTGACTTGATTAGGCCAAATGACTCGGCTTGTGTATATCTTCAAACCCCACCAATCTCATCCATGTCTATAATCCTAATTACCTTCACTACGTCAGGGAAACCTGACTAGTGCTGTGGTAAATACCGGTGGGAGAGCGCCAACATCCAGGCCCATATGATTTGTGTAGCAGCTTAAGGCCGATACAGCTGCACAACTGATCGAGCCCAAAGTCAAAAGTCTGGGTTGTAATTCACACAATTAGGTTATGTTTCCACAATCATAAATGCCCATATCGTGCATATTGAATGTTTAAACTCTAGGTAACCTCTATGCTGGGATAATCACAACTGAGTTCTAAGCTCAACCTTGTGACGATGTGTCTCCCTCTCTGTCTGAGGTCATTGTGCTCGCTAACCAGCCTTGCAAGGCGGTGCCTTAGTGCTGTGCTTTTATCATAATGAAAAGAGACAACTGGTGAGCTGACGGCATGGATAACTCTCTCCCCCTCTCTCTTCTTCACTCTCCTCTTTTCCTACTCTGTCTCTCCATTCCTTCACCCCAGTAGAGTCTGTATCCTCCTCTCATCTTTCTGCCAGGTCCCGGAGCCCCAGCCCTTCCTCCCGCTGTCCGACCGAGAGCTGAGACCGATCCTATTTATTCTTTTCGACGTGTTTCACCGAATGTATTTTTGCTGCGCTCAGCGCCGCGCTGTCACCCTGCCAGGGAGGCATAATCCCAAAATGGGCCTTGATCAAACCTGTGACCGTTTCAGTCCTGAAAAAATATGCCTTTCATGCTTCCCTCAGCTCATACCTCACCACCAGGCCTCCCAGATCCAGAGGCCCCCCTGCTGGTCTAGTAATGACAGTATACCTCATTTCAGTTTCTATTTCCATCTCACGTGAGCTACTTTTATTGTCCACATTTCCCCCTCCAAACTCCAGGTCATATTTAGGTGTGATGCCAGGCCCGGAGAGGCTGAAATGTGCTTTGTGGCTAACTAGCTACAGTAGCTAATTTTTCTGCTGCAGATGCTGATGCTTTGGCAGCGAGTTGCCACTGCCCCAAGCCCTTGACCCACAGGGCTTTCCGCCATGTCTCGGGGGCTTTTCCAAGAGAAACACCAGAGAGAGCTGGGGGCTGGCAGAGCACACACACCTGCCAGGCCGTCTGTAATGCTGCCAAGTCCAGCAGTTTCCCTGAGCACTGCAAACTGCAGCAGACAAGACAGACAAGACAGAGTGTGAAAGTACAGGAGGGTGCAGGCTAGAAAGGGAGAGGAGGTGTGGTTGGTAAAGAGGGTGGTTAGGTTGTTAAGGGGGTTGTTATTTCAATATTGTTCGTCTCCCGGGGAAAGCACATCTCTGAGCTGTAACCATGGCGCCAGAGTTTGTGCCGGGCTGAATGAGAGAGCACGTCAATCACAGAGGGAGAGAGAGAGGAAAATGCAAACAGTGTGTGTGTGTTTATATATGTGTATATGTGTGTGTATGTGTGTGTGTGTGTGTGTGTGTGTGTGTGTGTGTGTGTGCCTACATGTGTGCATATGTTTATGTGTTGGTGAATGTGTGCGCACACGCACGTGTTGACTGACAGAGTGGGTGTTCTTGTGCTGAAGTGGTCCACTCACTCTGACAGACTGGCTCTTTTACAGCCAGGACTTTTCAAAGTAGCTAACGTTGACTCACCGATCACCACATGGTTTACTACCACACATCTCTCTTTCTTTCTCTCTCTCTCTTTCTCCCTCCCTCTCTCAACTAATACATGCGTGAGAAACTCCCATCATAATTAAATAAAGGCTTTATAAGAACAAAGCTGGAAAGAGGAGAGCGCACGGATGGTCTTGGAACCTCCGATCTCTCCCTGAGTGCAGCACTCCAAAAATTCATTAGCGAGCGTTGGAAAGAAAAAGAGAAAAGAGGGGGTGGGAGTGGTAGAAAAAAAAAATCTGAGAGATCTTTTATGTTCCACAAAAACGTCATTTATCAACACGTGTGTGCATAGCAGCAATTGACCTTGAAGTGCATTAAACCCTGGCTGCTTGCTAGCATTAGTGTTAGCTGGTTTTCCGTCTGACGGTTTTTACAGTGCTGTAGCATGTAATGAGTAGGTGCCGATGACAAGGTGTTGGAACGGAGAGAGCTCACTCATGTCAACTACATCACTCCCTTATTATACCTCCTTAAATCTAAATCGGAGAATGTGAGAATGATGGATATAAAGCGGTGTCTCCACCCGTAGCTTCAGGCTGCAATGCCTCAGAAGGAAGTGTCAAACTGTAGAGGCCAAGCACTGAACTCTAGCAGAGGAGAGAAAATCTTTAATGATAATAAAATGCAAGTTGCTTTACTGTAAAAGCAAATGAGAAGCATACATCGCCAACAACAGCGATAAATACGCAGGTAGAGAACAACAAAGTACAACAACACACTCTCATCAGATGTCCATCAAAGAAGTCTTCGCCTGTCTGCCTCTTTCTCTTCACCTCCCTCTCGTCCACTCTCCCTCACCCTTTCCCTTTTATTTCATCTTCCATCACTCATTTTGTCTCTCTGAGCGCGGTGGTAAAAGAATGAGACGCCATTCCACTTTCCTGCAAACAGACAGAGAAAAAGAAAGAACAAAGGAAGGGAAGAGTAATAGCATGAGGAGGACAGAGAGCGAGAACGAACAAAAGCCAGAGAGAGGGGCGAAGCGTGAGAGAATGGTAAAACAAATAAAGGCTTGTTATGTGTGAGGAGCATGTGCTGTACAGATGGAGGTGATTCTTCTCCATTTGTGCAGAGGAAAGTTTGGGTTGGTGGGTATACAGAGCGCATGGTAAGGCCTGGCGCGGGCATCGGGTACAGCCGGGCAGGCAGGTGGATGAAAAGCCCAGCGGTGCCTGCCAGCGTCAGGCAGGAGATCTGAGAAGGCCCTGTTCCTTCACACATCACTCTCTTTCTCCCTTCTCCTTAAAACAGTCTTTCTCTCAGTTCATCTCTCCCTCTCTTTTCCTCTGTTTCCCCTTCTCTTTTTTCCTCCTTTAGATGTGCCACGTGTAACATTTTAATATCAGTAAATCATTACCACATTCATTTTGAGCCATTAGTATAATTACTGTAAACAAGCAAAACAATTGGTGAGAAGATTGGCAGCCTCTACACAGCTTTTTACGTTTTTTGTGGAATTTTATTGCTTTACAGCACAAAAGAACATTTCTCATTATGTGGCACAAAATAGGAAGAGGGCTGTTGTTCTTCCAGCAAGATCCAGAGCTAAAGCTTTCAGAGTTTCTCATAATGGTAGATAAACAAGTGAAGGGCTGTAATCAGTTCTTAACCTGCTTTTTGCTCAAGAAGAAGAACATGGAGGGAGCAGCACTGACCCGGCGGCAGAAGCAAATCAGTGGACGGGCATTTCATTTTCATGGCACTTGTAACAAATACTTTGTTACAAGTAAAAGTCCTGCATTTAAAATCTTACTTAAGTCAAAGTACAAAAGTATTAGCATCAAAATGTACTTAAAGTTGCAAAAGTAAAAGTAGTCATTATGCAGAATGGCCCATTTCAGAATCATATATATCATGTTATTGGACTATAATTATTGATGCATTAATGTGTTCATCACTTTAATGTTGCAGCTGGTAAAGATGGAGCTAATTTTAATTACTTTATATACTGCTGGGTAGCTTAACCTATAAATCTATTAGTTGATTTATAATTTGTATTAATGATCTAAATCTGCAAAGTAACTAGTAACTAAAGCTGTCAAATAAATGTAGTGGAGTAAAAAGTACAACATTTCCCTCTGAAATGTAGTGGATTAGAAGTATAAAGTAGCATGAAATGGAAATACTCAAGTAAAGTAGAAGTACTTCTAAATTGTACTTACGTACAGTACTTGAGTAAATGCACTTAGTTACATTTCACCACTGTAAATCACATTTTCTATAAGACGACCTACTTTTGCTACAACAATTCCACTGTGATTTCAATAGCCTACGATTAACAATATTGCCCAATCATATAGGACGTTCACTTTCACTCACTTCATTGACAAGGAACTGGCGGCCCACGATATATACTCCAGTAGCTCCAGTAGAGGTTTTACTTTAACTATATCCATGTCTCTCTGTGGGCCTCCGGGTCCAAGGCAGCCAGTGCACCAATGAGATGGCTGTTGCGCTCACCAAAACGCGCACACAGCTCTCCATGCACTGCATCCACAACACTACAAAACAACCTCTCCAGCTCAGATTTTTCATTTGTTTTATTTTGTCCAACACTTTTCTCCACTACATAGTCCCTTAGATTCTGGTTTACAACACGCTTTCTCTTACTTGGCCCAGTTGTCGTTGTGGCATCGTTATTGGCCACTGGTACAGATGTGTTCCATAATGCAGAGTTCTGACTCATTGCGAAGTTGCCCAATGCATTCTGATGCACTGTTAACGAGCGTTACAGCAGTATACAAGTCCATATTCTCGGCTTGTACCATGCCATTTGGGAGCTGTAACAGATAAAATCCTCTGAATCAGGTGAGCTATGAACTTGAAGCTCAGCTGCGTAATTGCGCGAAGGAGACCCACGGCTTCGATGGGCACGTACAGTTGAAATATCATCGTAATTGTCAATGATGATCTTTACTGTCGCCAAATGACCTGTCCACCGCTGATCCAACAGGCGTTTTAAAGTTTGGCCTTTGTACTGAATTGATATTGTGGGTTTTCTAAAGAATTTGTAGAGTAAATTGCAGATATGGAAAACTTCCTCAACTCAACTGACATGGCATGAATAATAACTAAATGAAGTTGGTGATTGAAGCAGTGCACGTATGGTATATCACGGCCAAGTTTATACTCGAGTAGTTTCCGCACTCCTCCATTTTCCCCTGACATAAGAGATGCGCCATCATAAACTTTAGAGAGAGCTATATAATGTATTATGCAAACTCTCTGGGGGGGCACAGAAGCTCTGTAGGCGGGCCCGGCCCCCTAAGGCCCGCCCATAGCGCCGGGTATGGAGCAGCAACATCCTCTTCGTGGCGGAAAGCAACATGGGTTTATGGGAGATGTGGTCTTAATTTTGAGAAACGCTAGCATTAACAATACTACTGGCATAAGATTGTGGCTACAAATCGTCTCAACCATCACCATTGATTTGCCAATCTACTGATGTTTTAAAAACCACATAGCACCTTTAAATTCAATATGCTTTATTGGCACAAGTATTACAGAAACAGTATTGCCAAAGTGTCCACTTCTGCTCTTTCCCTCTGTGTGTCTCTATCTCTCTGCCTCTCTGTCTCTGGTCATTTAATCAGCCGCTGATAAAGAAAACACTACAAACAGCTTAAAGGAGGTGTGTTCCCCTCGACTGGTCTCTTCTCCCTGAGAGCCGGTTGTGTTTCACCATCAGAGAAAGAGAAGAGCGAGACCTCCGACCCCGGACACGCACTGCTGGGCTCCTCTGGGCTGAGGCCGGCCTCCCTCAAGGGCTCCGGCTACAGATGCCCAGGGGGGATTGAGTTCACAGCACCCTGGGGTGACTGGAGGAGGAGGCGAGGAGGGGAAACGAGGAAGGGAGTTGAAATAACATCCAGGGCAACCCAAGAATAGGAGAAGTGCGATATCTCACCCCTGTACCCCGCGGATGGCCCCCAAAAAAGGCTGGATAAGGAGGTGTGTGAGCGTATTTTCCCCTCACATCACAGCACAGCATCATGAAAGAATTCGTAAAAAAAAAGGCCCCTTGTGTCCATTTTCTTTTAACCTGTGCTATCTCAGTATGACTCCACATTTGAATGTGTCATACTGTGCGTGTATCGGCGGCGGGGGTCTTTTAAAAGCCTGCCGTTGTCTGATCTTTTATGCTACGCTGGCTCTGAAAAACACCTTGAATACATTACTAAGAGAGATGGTGTCACACAAGACCACATCAAAGTTGTCTGTACAGTCTCACACGATAGCTGAGCCGTTGTCTCCTACGGTTTTATCAACAAGGTCCTCGAAAGCTGCTCTCCTTTTTCATTTTTTTTCTTCCGCGGAACCGTGTAACCTGTCAAGGGCTGTAAAAGCAACATTCAAACATAAAAATGCCTCAAATGCGACCTCCAACGTCAGAGCATTGCCAAAATATTTTTACAGCCCCTCGGCGCCTTTCTGTGTGTAACGTTTGCTTATTTGAAGGTAAGCAGCGCTTTCGACTGATCACATCTGGCATGAGCTACAGCAAGCCAGAACCTCCTCCTCTTCCAAATCTTTATCCCTCTTAATACCCGCTATACACACACATGCAAACACACACGTAAACACACATACAGACTTCCATAAGCACACACGCTAATAATTATACACATACGCACACGATCACACAATCACACGATCACATACAGTACACACACACACACATGCGGTCACCATCATACACGTACTGTACACACACACACACACACACACCACATTCCCAACTAAGCATTCCCTGTATACAAGCCACGCCTTGCAAACTACAAAAGAGAAGACCGTTCTCTTCACTTTTCCCTATCTTTTCTGGTCAGACAGTCCTTCCGGTTTGGATGTTGCTTCCCCCCTTGTCTTTGTCTCTCTTTCTCTTCCCACACCCTCTCTCCTTTCTCTCTCTCTCTTTCTCTCTATCTCACTCACTAAGTCTCTCACCCTGCCTGGTCTATCTCCTGTCTCAGCCCAGGAAATCCAGGGATTACCACAGGGACAATCCCAGTGGCAGAGGCCTGCTGCTCCCAGCTTCCACAGAAAGCCACCCATTCTTCCCTCTCCTTCCTCCTTCCTTCCCCCCTTCTCTCCTTCACCCTCTCTCTCAGCCTTTGGGGAGACAGACAGTACCCCCCCCTCTTAGCCTGGAATGGTAAAAATCCCAAATTTGCCCCCCCTTGCCTCTTTGTTATCCCTCCTTCCTCTGCCAAACAACTACTGTCTTCCTTTCACTCCTTGCCCTTATTGCCTTCTCATTTCCCCCCCACCAAAACCAGACCTAGGCTCCCATGCCCTACGACCCCCCACCACCACCACACACACATATTCACCCCTCCCGTCCCCAGCGCCTCCTGTCTGTCCTCTTAATAAGAGCCTGCAGATGGGGGGTGGGTGGGGGTCGCCCCTGCTCTCCTTACACTTGTCCACAAACAAACCCTGCTGTTTGACTTGGCAGCCCCGCCGCTGCGCCAGTCATCCCAGCTTTCCTGCCTCCCCGAAACACAGAGAAAATAATAAAGTAGCGTTTGATCCGGAGTGAAAAAGCCCACAGCTGGTCCCTCACCATGAATGCCCATGAGGAGAAAGAGAGAGAGAGAGAGGGTGGGGGGCGAAAGAGCAGTGGGAAATTATAGAGGGAAATTGTGCTAATTTTTGTTTTCTTCCATCAAGGCCCCAGGGTTAGTGGAATAATCATAAGCCTGTGTGTAAAAGTAAGCAGGACAAAGGCGTAGGTATGACAGGAGAAGAGGGAGACCTGTCCGACTGTTATGAGGTGGGTGATTGGTTCAACTTTAACTATTTTTCCCAATTTCTGATTGAATAAATGTGAAAACAAAACATCATTGTGTATATACCTTGATGTTAGAAAAGATGCTGTACTGTAATTATTAATACTTTTACAATAAGTCCATTACAAATGCAGGCATGGCTGTTAGGAGCCCATTTAACTGTTAAGGACTAGACTGGATAATCACTATTGTATTCCCATCGAACTGAAGAGAAAACACCATATTTGTGTGTTTACATCAGGTGTGAGAGCAACAGGTAATGGTAGCAGTGTTCCTCATGGTTGCAAAAAGCCTACTCAATTTCCATATCCATTTTCACGAGTTAAGTCTTAAAATCTTATTTTTATTAAAACAATAGAAACAAAATTCCAAAGGGTTGAGATAATTCCACTTGCTTCCAATGCAAATCAACTTTTTTTGTGATTTTTTTTTTTTAGTCAAGTGTCATTTTCTTAATGCTAGTAGAGTGATTTGCCCTATTAAGATATTGTTGCTTATTTCTAGAAAATTCCTGAGACAAATGAAAACTGATTTTTTCACTTGCTTTAAGGAAAATAAGATTAAATGAAGTGTTAAGATGCAAAAAATTTTTGCAGTGTACACCTGGGCTCAGGTCGTTCTGATCTTATCTCCTCCTAAGCCCACAGTCCATCGCTAACATCATCTTCCACTGATCCTAACGGATTTCACAGACAGCTCTCTTTTTTTTCCCAGGGAAAAGACTCTCATTGAATTCCATTGGATTTATCCGGCTCCCATTATGATGTGTGATGCTATCCAAACCAGATGAGCTGGGTCTTCTCCACGGTATGCAGAAAGAGCCGGCAGAAACAGTCGCGTATGTTTAAAACATGCCTCCCCAGTACTAACCAAGCGCCCGACCACGCTCTCTTATCTCCTCCAGTCTGCTTTGCTTGGGCTAATGGCTTTAGACAGAATAATTCCCAAAGAATGATTTGTCCTTTGCAAAGTCCACATCTGAGGTCCGGTTGAAACATGAGAGCAGCACATAATCTCCTGCATGAAGATAAATTGTGTAATGGAGGAAAAAACGGATCCAGATTGAGAAAACTACAAGGGTCCAGACAGTTAGTATGAGCTGGACTAGTTGACTAAACTCAGTCCTTTTATAGAGGGGATTCCTCATAGGGTTAGATGTGATTGTGTGTGTGTGTGTGTGTGTGTGTGCCTGCCTATAGTGTGCCTGCTTGTGGAGAGTGTCTGTGGCCTTCAATTATCACAGCTCATTTTGATGATGCTTGAATGATGTAATGTCAAGTCGAGTCAAGCCGAGTAACAAAACAGGTTAAAATGTGTGTGTGTGTGTGTGTGTGTGTGTGTGTGCATGTGTGTGTGAGCATGCCTCTCAACATGCTTCTGATATAATGCCTGCATCGCTCCAGACTGAACTGAGCTTG